>NC_058410.1:144981848-144992125 GCF_002201575.2 Neomonachus schauinslandi | reverse complement strand
AAACCATTCTTGCGGGCGCCTGGGTGGCTCAGATGGTTAAGCGTCTGCCTTCGGCTCAGGTCATGACCCCAGGGTCCTGCGATCCAGTCCCGCATCGGGCTCCCTGCTCCTTGGGAGCCTGCTTCTCTCTCTGCCTCTCTGACTCTCATGAATAAATAAATAAAACATTTAAAACAAAACAAAACACCATTCTTGCTCCTGCTAAATCCAGGCGGCCCCAAGGAAAAGGCATCCCCAAACTGTAAAGCCTTGGAGAGCTTAAGCATCACAACACACAACACAAACCAGTTTGGGTCTTTGCTTAGGGACGGGCTCTTTTTCCTCCTAAAATAGAGAAATCATCCATTACAAAGAGAACTGACGAAAGATAAGATTTAAAGAAACGTCAGAAAAGCCAAGACCACTCATTAAAAATAAAGGTGCTGTCATAATTAGAACCACAGTAATAATCATAGCAAATCTTTTTTTTTTTTTAAAGATTTTATTTATTCATGTATTTAATTGACAGACAGCGAGAGAGGGAACACAAGCGGGGAGTAGCAGAGGGAGAAGCAGGCTTCCCGCGGAGCAGGGAGCCCGATGCGGGGCTCGATCCCAGGACCCTGGGATCATGACCTGAGCCGAGGGCGGTCGCCTAACCGAGTGAGCCACCCAGGCGCCCCAATCATGGCAAATCTTGAAACCGTTCTTACTCCGTGCCTGGCACTATTTTAGGGGCCTTACGCATAGTAACTCGCGGAATGCTCACAACCCCATGAGTTAGGTGACCTCATTCCTCCCATTTTACAGAGCAGTCAACTGAGGCACAGAGAGGTGACGGGACCAGCCCAAAGCCACACAGCCAGGACGTGGCAGGGGCAGGAATGGAACGAGGCAGGCTGACTGCGAAGAGCGGGCTCCAGTCCGGTACCACAGGGGAACTTAGAGACCTCGCCACTGACCTTGTCCACAGACGGAGCCAAACTGAGCGGCCCCCATTCTGGCGGCTGGTGTGTGCGAGTGACCCGAGTATCCCGTCCGCAAACGCGGGGAGGCGGCGGCCCGAGCCCGGAGGCGGGCACGGCCTCCCCGGCGAGAGGAGGGGGCACCTCCGCACCCCGAGCTGGACGCGTGGCAGCCGCACCGGCGATGGGAGCCCCCGGGCGACGCTCCGTGGACACCCCCACACGCTCTGAAACTAGCCGCCCCGCGCGAGGGGCGGGGCCGGCGCGGCGGGGCTGCGGCTGCGCAGACGACTCCCGGGCCGCTCTAGCCGCCGCCCGGCCGGCCCTCGGTGGTTCCCCCGCCACCTGCGCGCCTCGCGCCCTGGCTGTGCCGCCGGCGCGAAGCAGGTGTCCCGCGACCCGCGAGAGACCTCCGGCTGCAGCTGGCTGCATTGGCAAATAGAATGAAGGAAAGAGAACTTGTATTTTCTTGTGCAGTCAGAAAGAAACCCTGGGAAAATACGTAAGAAAATTAATAATTGGTTATCTGGGAGAGGTGAATGGTTAGAAACTGAGTGAAAAGGAGGACGGGGATGAGACATGGAGTATTGCTGTTTTTAATGTATTGTAAGTTTTAGAGCTGATTGTGTTACGTAACGAAAGCATGAATTATACATAACTGTTAAGCAGCACGCTGAATTGTTTGCAGAGAAAATCAAGTTAATCAAATACTCAAATTATAATGATTAATAAGAGAATGTGGCAAGGTCGTGTAGTTTTTTTTTACTTTTTAAAATATTTTATGTATTTATTTGTTAGAGAGAAAGAGACTGAGCACAAGCAGGGGGAGCGGCAGGCAGAGGGAGAATCAGACTCCCCGCTGAGCAGGGAGCCCGATGGGGAGCTGGATCCCAGGACGCTGGCATCATCCTGAGCCCAAGGCAAACGCTTAACTGACTGAGCCACCCAGGCGCTCCAAGGTGGTGTAATTTTTAAAAATGTATAATCACAATTGCATTTCCTATCCCCAGCACAAGTTAGGAAACATAATTGTAAAAGACAGCAGTTGCGTGAGGGGCAGTAGGAGGTACCGGCTTCCAGTTATGGAATCAGTAAGTGAAGGGAATAAAAGACACAGCGCAGAGAATATGGTCAATGGTATTGTAGTAGTGATGTGTGGGGACACATGGCAGCCACACTTGTGGTGAGCACAGCATCATGTATAAAGTTGTACTATGTTGTACACCTGAAACTAATGTAACAGTTTGTGTCAACTACACTCAAATTTAAAAATGGGGGGGAAAAGACAGCTAGTATAGGAGTGAAGAAATGCATAAGGTACCTTAATGGAAACATTTTATAAACTTTTATTTATTAAGTATAGGTAATGGAGCTATATATCATGTCTGTGTATAGAACTCAATATCATAAAGATATCATTATGATATTCCTAAGTTAGTATACAAATTCAATGCAAAGTCAAGCAAAATCCCAAGAATGTGTTCCGTGGAAATTAACTGTTCTCTTTAATTTTACTTCTTTTTTTTAAGATTTTATTTATTTGAGAGAGAGTGAGCAAACAAGTGAGACAGAGAAAGAGAGAGAGCGTGCGCATGAGCAGGGGTAGAGGCAGAGGGAAAGGGAGAAGTAGACTCTCCTGATGAGCAGGGAGACTGACTAGGGGCTCTATCTCAGGACCCCGAGATCATGACCTGAGTGGAAGGCAGACACTTAACCGACTGAGCCACCCAGGTGCCCCAAGAGTAAAGTCTTAAAAGTCAAAAAGTTAAAAGAAACTTTAACACTTTTTTTAAAAAAAAGATTTTATTTATTTATTTGAGAGAGGAAACACAAGCAGGGGTAGGAACAGAGGGAGAGGGACCAGGAGACTCTCTGCTGAACATGGAGCCCATCTTGGGGCTCCATCCCACAGCCCTGAAATGGTGACCTGAGCCGAAATCAAGAGTTGGATGCTCAACCGAGGCACCCAGGCACCCCAAAACTTTAATACTTTTAAAAGAAAACTTAAGATCATTTCTTTGTGACCTCAAGTAGAGCAGGATTTGCTTTAAAATGCACAGACTGTGAAGGACTAATAAATAATAAATAAATTTGGCCTTTTTAAAAATTAAAACTATATTTAAAAACACCAGAAACTAGTGGAAAAGTTAAGCAAATGACTGAGAGAAGATATTTGCAACATGTATAACCAACAAAGGTTCAGTACACTGAATATATAATGAATGTCCATAAATAAATAAGGGGAAAAAAGCCAGCAACCAAACAGAAAAAAAAAAATGACAAAAAAAGTGCACAGGCAATTCACAGAGGAGGAATCTTGCATGACCAGTAAACATAGGCAAATACGCTGAGTCATTAGTAATTAAGGAAAGGCCAATTTAAAACCATATCATACCCACACCTTAACAACAACATTTGTGGGAAAAAATGGAATGCTCATACACAGTTGGTAGGGGTATGAATTACTGTACTCACTTAAAAAGCAATTTTGAAATATATATTAAAGTTGAAAATGATATACATACTAGCCCAGCAGCTTTGAAGTATTTACCTTGTAAGAGCTTTGAACTTAAACAAGAGTGTTCATTGAATACTATTCTAGGCTAGACAGCTTTCGATGCTCAGGATACAAAAGTGTCCCCCCCACACACAGAAAAGAGACAAAGATCCCTGCCCTCATAGAGCTAATGTTCCAGTGGGGATTGACACCCCCACCCAAAAAAGACAGACAAAAACCAAAATTTAAACAGAATAATATATAAAGTAGAATGGTAAATGGAAGCTGATGAGCACCATGATAAAAGAAAAAAAAAAAGAACCAAATAAAATCTGGGTAGAGAGATTAGAAATCCTGGCATGGGAGGGGGCTAGATGAAATATCAGGTGGAAAAGTCAGTGTAAATCACATTGAGGAGGTGATATTTTGGCTGAAATCTGAAGGAGATGGAGTTAGCCATATCTGGATATGGAGTGCATATCTGGATAAGAGTGTTCCCGGTAGAGGAAACAGCAAGGAAGCCAGGGGGTTGTGAGATAATAGGTAGTTGGTCTCTGCCCCTGGTTCCTGGCAGAGAGCTCCTAAAACCCTCGTAATTTCCTAAGTGATAAGAACATTAGGAGCATCTCTTATTCTACTGAGGTGACTCTGGGTGGGCTCCTGGGTGGGCGCTTTTCACCAGACAGACCAAGCCATGATTAGAAGCTTGGAATTTTCAACCCATCTCCACTTCTCCAGAGAGTTAATAATGGAGAAATGGGGTTAATATTGGAAATGGAGTTGATAATTCATCATGGCTACACGAGGAAGCCTCTATAACACCCCACCCCAGATGTAGAGTTCAGGGAGCTTCCAGGCTGGTGAGCACACTGACACCGAGAAGGCGATGCATCCCAACTCCTCAGCTTCCCATCACCACCCTGTAACTCAATCCCTGTATTAAATTACTGGTATGTGATATGCCTAGAGTACTTTCTTTTCCCTGAGTGTACTCTGACTGATTTCTGAGTGTACCCTGAAGTAGAAATATTGAGAAGGCAGCTGGAGATATGAACTTGAGACTCAGAAGCAGAAAGATAGCATATAGATCCATGAAAGTGGGAGAGATCACATAGAAAGTTAGTATATAGGGTGCCTGGGTGGCTCAGTTGGTTAAGCGACTGCCTTCGGCTCAGGTCATGATCCTGGAGTCCCGGGATCGAGTCCCACATTGGGTTCCCTGCTCAGCGGGGGGTCTGCTTCTCCCTCTGACCCTCTTCCCTCTCGTGCTCTCTGTCTCTCATTCTCTCTCAAATAAATAAATAAAATCTTAAAATTAAAAAAAAAGCTTTAAAAAAAAAAGAAAGAAAGAAAGTTAGTATATAGAGAGAGGAAAAGGGAATTGTTATAGATCAGGTTTGCAGGAAGCTGACCTAAGGCTCCAAGATTTGTATGCAGGAGTTTTACTGAAATATATCTTCAGGAATAAGACTCATGAGGAAATTAAGGAAACAGGACCAGACAGAGCAATTGAACTGTGATACGGTTACAAGAGACGCTCCAGCTGATCTTATCAGAAGCTCATGAGCTGGGATGGTCCTTTAGAATTGCCCTGCCTTGATGCAAGGTGTCTGGGAGTAGAGAATACCCTTGTGTGAGGCAACTCTTTTTAAGAGGGTAATTCCCACAGACTCAAGTAGGAGCCGTTGTCTACTAATTCTCCAAACAGCTGAGAAAGCAAATGCCTCTTTTGGGTACTGAAGCACAGCATATACCACAGTCTACCCTTGAACCTTCCAATCTATTTGTTTGCTATAATAAGAAGTAGGAACAACTACACCAGAATTTCCCTCTCTTCCTGGGGAAACTTACAAGGGTAGATGAGTAGGAAGACTTGCAGCCCCTGCTGACATAGCACATCTTAAAGTCATAAAGAATATTCATTTTCTCCCTCCTCTACTACCCATTCGAGATTCCCCTCATCCTTGACTACTACCTCTGATGATCTGGGGGGTATTCCTGGTAGGTGACCCATACATTCATCCCTGATAGGTCTAAACTTCTGGTCACTACGCTCCTCTCAGGCAATAGCTATTGTATTTGTCCATTTTTTATAAAAATTGCTCAGCAAAGAACCAAGACACATCCACTCAAGTGGATCACCTGAGTGACAAACTTTTTCTTCCCTGTCTTCATTATGTAACAGCACTCCTACCTTCTGATGATGGGACCATCAGTTCCTGCCTGGGTGGTTACCCCTCTCCTCGTCTGCTGGAGTTTTGGAAAAAGGAGGCTTAAATGTCTGGGCGCCAACCCTACCTTTAAGTTTACAGTCTCCCTCTTTCTCATGGCAGAAGTATCCAGGAACTGAGGCTTCCAGACTCAGAGGGTAGAAAACACAAATTTCCCCACGTGGTGACATATAGTCTCTTCCCTTCCTTAGCAGACCCCCAGTGCTACCCCAACCAGCTTTGCTGCATATAACCCTAGGAACTGACCTAGTGGCCAGATGTGGTTGTGGATAGATCCTGAAGAAGCATATGATGTCTTGCTGAGCAGAACCTCTACATCATCTTCAAGCAAGGTGGCAACACTAGCTTTTAACTGGGGGTCATGGAATAATTCTGCAGGCCCATAGGGTTCATTGAGGAATCTGAGGATCCATGACTCTTGAGGCTTTGATGAGCTATTCCTGTCTGAAGTCTGAGTTACATTCCTTCTCAGTCAGCTCTCTGGCAGTGGCTTAGCATACCTGCCAGGTTTGATAATATCCTTGTTTGGAGCTCTGCTACTCTTTCAATTAAGTCCTGAGTCTGATCCTCTGCTTTTTCTGCCCTCTGGCTGAAGGAGATAAGACTTCATATGGTGCCAAAGAAGCCCTCTGGATTTCACACTTTACCTTATATTAGTGCTTAATCACCCTCAGAATTTCACTGCCTTCTTTTAATACATCAGCGGCCACCAGTGCAAAACCCTGGCCATTCTTTTGGCCAAGCTATTTCTCAGAGTTGTCTATTCAGCTTGTAACTTTGAGAAATGAGGTGACATTTTCCTCTAGACAAAGTGTAAACTTAGTTAACTACATACTACAAAAGTGGCAGATTCCTAGGGCACCTGGGTGGCTCACTTGTTAAGCGTCTGCCTTCGGCTCAGGTCATGATCCCGGGGTCCTGGGATGGAGTCCCGCATCGGGCTCCCTGCTCAGCGGGAAGCCTGCTTCTTTCTCTCCCACTCCCCCTGCTTCTGTTCCCTCTCTCACTGTGTCTCTCTCTGTCAAAAAAATAAATAAAAATTTTTAAAAAATTTAAAAAGGTGGCAGATTCCCTAAGCTTAGGTCTCCCCCGCCCCCAAGATGCAACACAGACTCATTGTGTGCATATCATCCATCTGGATCCATCTTGTAACTTCTTTCAGATTTGGGGGCAAGTAGAATTGGCACATATATGAATATTCATGCTGCTTGCTCTCTATGAATAATGAAGTTCTTTGTTTCTGACCCTGAAGTCTTATGTCTTTGAGACCATCCATGAAACATTAAAGGCTAGTTTTTAGTTTGTAAGATGAATAAAATAAAATCCCAGACTCACCTCACCTGAAATAATGCACCCCAAAATTTATTACCTCCCACGAATATCCTATCCTCCTTTCACCGCCATTGAAGTTTTTAACAATTGTACTGCAACCTCCTATCAGGGCTATGGGTGTTGCCCTATCCCCTTGCCCTGGATTCTCATCACCAGTTCACATCAGGTCTCCAACTCCCAAATCCCATTTTTGAAACTACTTCCTAGGATCACTTCCAATATCAAATGTAGGTTCAGTTCTCTAGGTAAGAGATTCTGAGATGTGTGTGTAAGAAATTTATTGAGTGAGTGCTGTAGAGAAGCACTATTGGGTGGAGAGGGAAGTTGAACAGAGACATCAACTAATTCTACAAGGAGCTCTGGAACCAGAGCAATTGTCCTTCAGAGTTGTCTTGCCTCAAAGCAAGGAGTCAAGGTTGCATATACCCCTCAGCAATGATCGGCCACTGAACGTGAGATGCCATGTTTGGGGACCTGATCTTGAGGTATGGAGTTGTCATTGTGGTGAAGGATGTGTATCAAGAGCTTCTCAGTCACTGTAAGCAGCAGGGGGAATGAGTGCCTCAGTTGTGACGGAAGGAACTGACCATCAAGCAATAGATTCACTACAAGAATCAATGACTGAACTCTAACATCCCAACATTTAGAGAGTGAAATGATATAGGTAGGATCCATAATGGAAACGATGCAGTAAACAACAAGGTAGGAAAACTATGAGAGTGGTGCCCCAAAGAAGAGTGTGTTTCAAGGAAGAAGGCGTATTAAAAAATGTGAAATATTGCCAAGAGCCTAGGGTGAGAATTTATCACTAGAGTTGGGAATGTGGAGGTCAAGAAGTTTCAATGGAATGGCAAGGACAAACACATGATTTCAGTGGATTTATAAAAGAAGGGGTATTTTTCCATTTCTGAAACATGAATCTTAATTATTCAGACCTATTCTCTTGGTAAAAACAACCCATGCAGCATACATTATTTACAAGTAAATTCTTAAAAGCATTGCAGAGCTGATAAGATAGTAAGGAATCTCAACTTAAAATCAAAATAGAAGTAAAAATGCAGAGAGGCAATCAAATACTTAAGTTGATTTTTATCCTGAGACCTTTTGCCAAACAACAATTTCATCTTCAGTCTGATGGTCCTGAAAGTATAAGACAAAGCAGCTGGCCTGCCTAAGGTAAGTATCTGGTTAAGAGGTCCTGCTTTGATAAACCCAGCTTCCATAGGGCGGTGGCAGCGGTGAACCAAAAGTAACCCCACTCCTACCTACATCTGCCTCTAGCAGACTGTAAAGGAAGTTGCCTTGGTATGAACAGAACACAACACAACACAACAGTGCCTGAGAATTGTAACTACAAGCCTGCTTTTGCACACATTTGTATTCCAAATTCACAAAACCAAGATGGGCCAAAAAGTCTCAAATCATGAATTCAGTTTAAAGTATTCCCCTACCTACCTGACAGAGGCAAATGCAAATCCTTTTAGGAGTACCCACCATTTTCCTTCATTCTACTTGCTTTGAGTTTGGTTTGTTCTTCTTTATCTAGTTTCTTACACTGAGAGGATAGGCTATTGATTTGAGATCTTTCTTTTTTGATACAGGTGCTTACAGCTATAAATTTCCCACTAAGCATGGCTTTAGCTACATCCCATATATTTTGGTATGTTGTTGTTTTGTTATCAGTCATCTCAAAGTATTTTCTAATTTCCCTTGAAGTTTCTTCTTTGACTCATTGATTACTTAGGAGTGTGTTGTCTAATTTCCAAATATATGTGAATTTCCCAAATTTCCTTTCATTATTCACTTCTAATTTCATTCCAGTGTGGTTGGAGAACATACTCTGTATGATTTCAATCATTTGAAATTTACTGCTTGTTTTATGACTTACCGTAAGTCTGTCTTGAAGAATGTTCCATGCGCATTTTAGATCTCCATGGGTTTTTACTTATTTGTTTAATGCCAGTGTGATTACTGTACATTGTTATATTAGTTTCAAGTGTACAATGTAGTGACTCAACAATTCTATACATTATTCAGTGCTCATCACAATAAGTGTATCCTTAATCCCCTTCACCTGCTTCACCCATCCTCCCACCCACCTTTGTTCTCTATATTTAAGAGTGTGGGTTTTTTTGTCTTTTTTTGTCTTTGATCATTTGTTTTGTTTCTTAAATTCCACATATGAGTGTGAAATCATTTGGTATTTGTGTTTCTCTGACTTTTTTCACTTAAGATCATACCCTCTAGATCCATCCATATCATTGCAAATGGCAAGATTTCATTCTTTGTTATGGTTGAGCAATATTCCATTGTGTGTGTGTGTATGTATATACCACTTCTTCTTTAACCATTCATCTATCAGTGGACACTTGAGCTGCTTCCTTATATTGGCTGTTGTAAATAATGCTGCTATAAACATAAAGGCGCATATATCTTTTTGAATTACTGTTTTCATTTTTTTGGGCAAATACCCAGTAGTTCTATTTTTAATTTTTCAAGGTGCCTCCATACTGTTTTCCACAGTGATTGTGCCAATTTACATTCCCACCAACAGTGCACAAGGGTTCCTTTTCTCCACATTCTCGCCAACATTTGTTGTTTCTTATGTTTTTGAGTTTAGCCATTCTGACAGATATGACATGATGTCTCATTGTGGTTTTGGTTTACATTTCTCTGATGATGAGTGATGTTGAGCATCTTTTCATGTGTCTGTTGGCCATTTGTATGTCTTTGGAGAAATGTCCATTCATGTCTAATGCCCATTTTAAATTTATTTTTATTTTTTTAAGATTTATTTATTTAATTGAGAGAGAGAGAGTGCTTTTGGGGGGAGGAGCAGAGGGAGAGAATCTCCAGCAGACTCCCCACTGAACACCGAGCCCCATGCAGGGCTTGATCCCATGACCCATGAGATCATGACCTGAGCCAAAACCAAGTGTTGAGGTTCAACCAGTTGAGCCACCCAGGCACCCCTGAAAGAAACTTGATAGAGGTTTACCCAAATATCAACAATTTAAAATGTTTTTGATCAGGGGCACCTGGGTTGCTCAGTCATTTATGTGTCTGACTCTTGATTTCAGCTCAGGTCATGATATCAGGTTGTGAGATTGAGCCCCAGGTGGGGCTCCTCTGATGCTCCCATGCTCCCCCCCTCCTCCGATGTTCTCTCGCTCCTCTCCCGTCTCCTCTCCCGTCCTCCGATGCTCCTGTGCTCCTCCCATGATCCTCCTCTGATGCTCCCGCCCTCCTCCCTGGTCCTCCTCCAGTGTTCCC
>NC_058410.1:144860586-144981748 GCF_002201575.2 Neomonachus schauinslandi | reverse complement strand
TCCCCTGGTCCTCCTCCAGTGTTCCCGCGCTTCTCCCCTGGTCCTCCTCCGATGCTCCCGCGCTCCTCCCCCGTCCTCCTCCGATGTTCCCGCGCTCCTCCCTCGTCCTCCTCCGATGCTCCCGCCCTCCTCCCTGGTCCTCCTCCGATGCTCCCCGCGAGCTCCGCCAGCTCACCTCGGTGTTCTCGGCCGCCAATTCGGCTTAGTACAGGTATCTGTGTTCTAAGTACACAGCGGCAACTACAGCCTAGGCTGACTCACAAAACATTTATTTCATTTCACGTACACATCAGCCTTATGTAGTTACTTTTCACCGGCCCGCGTCTCCTCCTCGACTCCGAGAATCCAGAAGACAGTTGCAACAAAACCCAGTATTCTCAGCCTCACAACCACCGTCTCGTCTGGTGCTGTCAACACCAAGGGCGAGCAGTGGAACTCGAGAGACCGCTGCGTTTCTGAGGCCGCCTGACCCCGAGTCCTGGCCCTCCCCCACGGGAGCCGGAGCGGGGCGGTGAGGTGGCCACCGAGACGCAGCGCCCTCCGGGGTCCTAGAGAGGACAGGAGAGCTCCTGGAAGGCGACTGGGCTCAGGCGGCTGACGCACTTCCGGCCTGTGGGGCTGCTCGGTTGCCAGGGTGTTGCTCCCCGCCGCGGTGCCGAAGCTTCCCTGGACCGAAGGTGAGTTTCGGCCCGGGAAGAATGAAGGTCCGCGCCTTGGAGTAGGCGGGGAGGAGCCGTGGGCGCTGGCCTGGCGCCGGACGCCTTCTGCAGCCCGGGCGGAGTGGGAGAGACTCCCCCCGAGGGCGGGGCTGTGGGGGGGACGCGACTGGGGTCCTGCTCCCCGTGGACAGCCGCACTCCCTATACCCCTTTGTTTAGCCAGTGTTAGCGTCATGAAGCATTTATTGCTTGTGTCCTCTTCTCTGAATATTTCAAAGGAGGTAACAAGCATCAGGACTTGTCATTCCTAAATAGTCCCGAGTGTGTATCCTCAAGAATTGGGATTTTATGGACGCGAATCGTGACGGCAGTACCATTAACACACCTAACTAAATGTGGGAGCATTCCGTACAACCACCTAACACCTAGTTCCCATCCCCTTAGTTGTCTCACAGGCGTCTTTTGCAACTGATTTGCAGCAACTGGGATCCAGTTAAAGACCATCCATTGCATGTAGTTGTCTTTGAAAATTTAGAACGGTCCTGCTTGTCCCGTGTCTCTTGCCCGTCGGTTGCCTTGTTGCAGGGAATACTTGCCCTTCCTCCGGTAGAGGACCGCCGTTTCTGGATTTGCCTGTTTCCTCATGGTATTTAAATGGCCCCTCCATTCATTTGTCATTGTATTTGGTTATGCTTTGGGGTTTATTTTGCAACACAAGTGGTTGGCGATTTTTGTTATTTCTCTTGTTGCTAATATGGTGAAGCCAATAGGAAAAATGCTCTTTTGCGCTTTTTCCTCCGTGATTTTAGTTCAGTTAAGGAACAGGACGACACACTATCAAATTCTGCGATTGTATCACCCTTTATCATGTGTTTGCTGGCTGACACCTAATAGGCACTGAGTATCTGTGAAGTGAATTCTTTGTGGGTTACAGGTAATGCATAGAAACCGAATATTGGATTTAGAATGAGCTCTCCTACTTCCTTCAGGAATATACCTAACATGCCTCCAAGATTATGGCTTTTATTTCACCAAGTTCTAATTCTTTCCTGCCCCCCTCTGTGAGCTACAAACTCCTGTGTATACCCAGCTCTTCATACAGCTCCAGAAACATCTGCCCAAAGACTGAAGCACTTTTTTACAAATAAAGATTAAGCTGTTTTGCTTTTCAGGAGTATTTTTCAAAGTTAAGTTAACTTGAAGAATACAGTAACATACTTAGGTGGAAGTCTTTCTGGATCCAGTGCAATAGCCTCCACCCCCGCTCTTCTTTCAACTGGGCTTTTCTGCTTCCATTTCTGCTTCCACTTCTGCTTCCACCTTCATTCCCTAAGCTCATTCACCACCCAGGAGCAGAGCTTCTTAACACATAAATCCGGTTAAATCCAGTCTTTTCACTTCTCTTCTTAAAAGTCTTCCATGACTGGGCGCCTGGGTGGCTCAGATGGTTAAGCGTCTGCCTTCGGCTCAGGTCATGATCTCAGGGTCCTGGGATCGAGTCCCGCATCGGGTTTCCTGCTCAGTGCAGAGCCTGCTTCTCCCTCTCCCTCTGCCACTCCCTCTGCTTGTGCTCTTCTGTCTATCTCTCTGTCAAGTAAATAAATAAAATCTTAAAAAAAAAAAAAAAAGTCTTCCATGACTTTTGCACTTAAAATCCAAGCTCCTGTGCCTGCATGATCCGGCTTATCTTGCCAGCCTAAATTTTTACCACTCTCATTTGGCTGGATCCACTCCAGGCTCCTTTCATTTGTTTGACCACACCTTACCCTACCTTAGGGCCTTTGAACAGAGTCAAGTGCTCTTCCTGTCCCCACTTCTACTCTTTGCATGGCTCACTCCTTTTCGCTCTTAAGGACTCCACTTAGATGTTTACCTCACCTCCCACCACCTATCTTCATAGGTCCTCCGTTTATTTGATACCTCAGGGTCTGGTTGGTTTTCCTCACAGTACTTCTGTCACCTAGTCCTTATTTGCCTGCCTCCTTACCCACTTCTGTCTTTCGGGTTGTCTTTCCTAATGGAATGTAAGCTCCAGCAAAACAGAGAGGTGGTTCTGTCTTTTTCACAGTTGCATCTCTAGTACCTCGCAAAGTGGCCGGGTATGTCATAGGTGCTCAGAGAACATTTATTGAGTGAATAAATGGCAACAGCGTCTGGCTAGAACACAGTCAGGAACCAGGACATCAGAAAAACTCAAATAGGAAAACTTAAGAGTGTGTAATATAAACGGCACCAAATCTACGCAGTATATTTAAAAAACACAAGAGTCTTAAACAGTTGTCAAAATTTAATTTCTTGTGGTTGTAGGATTGAAGTTCCTGGTAGAACTGAGGTCCCCCTCACCTTGCTGGCTGCCAGCCGGCGATTCGCCTCAGCTTCTAGAGGTTGCCTGCATTCCTTTACCCGAGGTTCCCTTCTCCATGGACAAGCCAGCAAATGTGCGTCAGATCCTCCTCTTGCTTCAAATCTGACGTGCTCTTCTGTCACCAGAGAATATTCTACTGTTAAAGGGATCATGCAAGTAGTTTAGCCCCACCCAGAGATGGCTCTCCCTATCATAAGGCCAACTAATTAGTAACCTTAATTATGTTGCTGGGTGAACTTGGGAGACCCCAGGCCCTGAGGCTTTGACCCAGCCTGTCCCAAAGATGTCGCCAAAGGGTCTTGGTCTCATCACATAAAGAATTCAAGGACAGACACAGCACAGTAATGATACATTCTCGAGATGTGAGAGCACCAAGCACTGCTGCCCACTGGGGTTGGGTTTCTTTTACTGACAGTTGTCAGGAAGGGGGTGGAATATTCATTTCTTGGGGCGGGGATTTCTTGGAAGCAGGGTTTTGTGCTGGTTTGATTGGCTTCTTGTGGCTTTGTTTTGGAGTGCTGCCAGGACGGGCCTCTGACCTTCCCCACAGCAGCCCATGACCTCCTCCTTGCTGGCCTCCAGGCATCCTGTTAGAGCCTCACTAACTGCCTACTCTGAAAATTACATCTTTTTTTAAAGATTTATTTATTTCTTTGACAGAGACACAGCGAGAGAGGGAACACAAGCAGGGGGAGTGGGAGAGGGAGAAGAAGGCTCCCCGCAGAGCAGGGAGCCCGATGCGGGGCTCGATCCCAGGACCTTGGGATCATGACCTGAGCCGAAGGCAGACGCTTAACAACTGAGCCACCCAGGCGCCCCTGAAAATTACATCTTAATTATAACTTTTGCCATGGAAACCAACAGTCAAAAGAGAAATACTAGAGGACAGAGATCATGGGGCCATCTTTGAATTCTGCCTACCACAATCTTACTATTTATTTATTATGCAGTTGATGGACATTTGGGTTGTTTCAAGTTTGGAGCCATTATGAATAAAGCTGGTCTGAACATCAGTCCTTCTGAACAGAAGAGATTGCTGATCTTCTATAGGAGTTTTGAGAAGCATGTAGTTCAATATTGCTGGATCTTTATGGGGTTAAGTGGGCTGACATCGTCTGTGGAAACGTGGTTTCATGGAACAGACTGTTGTCAATTACTTGGGACTCAGATGTGTTTATTGGAATGAGTTATTCTGAATTGGCTGATTTTCAGAAGCTGTGGGTTGTCACTAATTTATTGACTTGCAAAAATACGTTCTCTGAAGTGAATTGTTCAGTGATTGAACAAACCACATCTGGGCTACTTGACACCATGGCTACAGACCAAGCAGTCTTTTCCTAGTTTTTTTCATTCTGAAACTTTAGTAGATAATTCTAAAGAATTTTCCAGGAGCGCCTGGGTGGCTCAGTTGGTTAAGCCTCTGCCTTGGTCTCAGGTCATGATCTCCAGGTCCTGGGATCAAGCCTGCGTTGGGCTTTCAGCTCAGCAGGGAGCTTCCTCTCCGTCTCCCTTTGCCCCTCCCCCCAGCTTGTGCTCTCTTGCTTGCTCTTTCTCTCTCAAGTAAATAAAATCTTTTAAAAAAGAAAAAAAAGAATTTTCCAAAGTGGTTGTACATATTGAACTATCAGCATTCTTATGTGAGTGCTCCATTCATTCCATATGCTTGCGATTTACCCTTAAATTGTTAGAGGTGTATTTACCTTTAGAATTTTTTAAATGAAGTGTTTCATTGTTCAGTATTTCTATTCTCCTGACAACAGGGGCCTTAACACTGTAACAGTTAACTGAACTGAACATGTACTGCATCTTGTCATTACACGTTAGAATTTTAATTTCATATCCTTCCCCTTTTGTGTAGTAAAATATTCTTCTGTAAAAAAAAAAAAAAGTGATGAAGGATATCCTTTGAAAAATTGCACGTCATCCCTGCCCCCAACCACTCCTTTTCCATCCCAAAGACAAATAATGTTGCTTGGGAATTCAAATATATGTATATATATATATATACATATACATATTTTTTATACAACTGATAGCATGTTAGTCACACTCGTTCTTCACCTTGCTCTTTTCAGTTAACTGTCTTGGCAGTCCTTTCATATCTGTGCATAAAGAGCTTTCTCATTTTTTTAAACTGCATCGTAATCCAATATACTGATTACTGTAATCTGTTTTTGCGGTGCCCTGCTGGCCGACGTTCATGTTGTTCCCAGCCTTTTCCTGTCACAAGCAGTGCTTCAGTAAATAAGCTTGTACATACAGCATTTTACATATGATTGAATATATTACTTTTTAGGGATTTTTTGCCGTAATCATTTGAATTTATTGTCATATTTTGTCAGTTCTTGGGCTTATGTTACTTCTTTTCACACCTTCTCTCTGAGTTCACTTTTGTTTGCTGAACTGCGTCCTTGACTTTTACGAGGGGTCTGTGGGTAGCATATGACTTTATTGATCGCACTGTTTCCTTCTAGGCTGTCCCCAGCTGCTTGGAGACCCGTGAGCCCGTGGCTTCACTGCAGTGGCTGCTCTGCGTGTCTGTTTCAGTCCACTGAGATTTTTATCTGGCATTTGTGGCTGGCCATGTCCTTTCCTTTCTTTCTTCTTGCATATCATCTGCTAATGTTTGGAGCCAGCTGGTGATGAAGCATAACTGGCATGTACCATGTTACTCTGGAAATCTGAATCCAGTCTTGGATTTGTTGCTTTTGAGCTGCCATAGGGATGTTCAGGGTCATGCCCTCTCGGGATCTGGAAGTAGGCTTTGGCACACATTTGAAGGTCACCGCAGGTCATAGTCTGTCCTGACCTTTCTTGAATATCTCTTCCAGGATTTTCAACTATCTACTGAATATTGGCCTATGAATTCAATGTTTTATTTTGTTTGCCTTATTTTCTCTATAAAAGAGGATATTCAACTCATTAATACTGCTTTGCTAAGAATACCAGGTAATTAATATTTATTTAGCAGTTGCTGTGGGCCCGGTACTGTGCTGAGCTTTTCATATACATTACGTTATATAATTAGCACAGCAGTCTTCTGAGATGGGTGCTTTGGTCAGTCCCACTTGACAGAGGCCACATGATTTGGGGCCCTGTTTCTCTAAAGACGATTTTAAAGAACTCATTCCATTTGGTTCATCAGAGGACGCCGAATTGCACATAATTGAATAAATCATGTAAATAAAACATTGAGGAAAGATTCATCCATAATTTCCTGGCAAATCTAGACTTGTAAATCCTCTAGGTGTTTTGTCGTAAGAGGTGTTTGGGATCTGTAGCAGGTTGGAACGTGGCTGGAGTGGAGTCGGACATGGGAGGACTGGTTGGGAACACTGGATGACGCATACAGATCCTGGGAGCAGGAGTGGCGTGTGGAGAATCGGAAGAGGCTGTCTGCCCATCCTTCTTCCCTTCCCTTTCTTTGCCACCGCTTGATGAAATGAAAAGGGAGAATTCAGTTACCGATCCCGAGAACGTCCATGGAGCCCTTGCAGTGGGTCGGCACCGTGCTGGGCATTAGGGGTCAAGACAGGGTTCACGGTGGCACAGCCCAGCAACTGGGGGGGAGCAGCACAGCAAATAGAGAGGCCGCCCCACCTGTGGCGGCGGGGCTGTGAGGAGTCGGCCTGTGGTGTTCCATGGTTTCTCAGTAGCATTAAGGTGCAGCGCCATAATCATAGGACAGTTTGTGCCTGTAAATCTAACCCCATGGGAAGCCACACTTAATAATAACGAAATCCAATGCAAGTTCGTAGTTAGGAGTTCTCAGACTTACAGGCTTCCTGGACTGAAGACTCAAAAACCCTGACACCCAGATGCTGCAGTAAGGAGTGAAAACAGTGCAGTCGTTGGCCTTGGACTTTGGCAAAGAGCAAGCTCCACAATCTTGGTTAACTCTCCGTGTTCTCAACCCTGTAACCTAATTTTATGTGAACATTGCACGAACGTCTGTCTCTCCCACTGGAAATACCAGGAAGGCAAGGACCAGGTCTGCTTCCTCTTACTGCTGTGGCCGAGGTGCCCCACACTGTGCCAGGCTTCTGGTGGACACACAGCATTTGCATGAATGGAATAAATACATTTTCCCACAATAAAGCATAACTGAAAAACTTTAAATTCTCTCAGACATTAATAATTTATTAACACAGAGCTGAAGTCCTATATAAAACTCAAGTTCTACCATGAGAGTAGACAACCAGTATGGCCTCCCAACTTATGTGCCACAATCCTGCAACATGCTCTTACCATTTCCTTCCTGAATCGTACTCAGTATTTCTTTAAAATATAGATCTAATGCTGGGACAATGAAATAAGAGCTTGATGCCCCTCACTTTTCCGTATAATAAAGTCTAAACATCTTAGCCTAGAGTTCAAGGCTGTTTTCTAGTACAGTGCATCTTTCCCTACCTGACCTCTTTCCACACACTTCTACCTGCACCCTGTAGCCTGCAGTTCAGCCGCCAGGACCCCTGCGCAGTGTGACTGTAAATAACTGAGGTCCTGTTGTTTGCTTGGCCTGTCATGTTGAGTCCCCTCCCAGCGCCCTGTCCTTGCCTGAAAAATTCCTCTTTGTTCTTGTAGGCCTAACTCAAACGCACTTGCCCATAAGCCACGTTCTTTCTCTGCTCCATACCCAGTCAGAATTATTTTTTCTACTCTTTGCTTTCTTGATACCTGGTTGACTCTTTGCTTTCTTGATACCTGGTTGAATCCTCTATGATAGCAATCATCATTTGATTTTATCGCTAGTTTTGTGTGTCCTGTTCTTTACCTGATGCTACTGTATATTGATTGTCTGCCAGGCTTCTTTTTTTTTTTTAAGATTTTATTTATTTATTTGAGAGAGAATGAGAGACAGAGAGCATGAGAGGGAGGAGGGTCAGAGGGAGAGAAGCAGACTCCCCGCTGAGCAGGGAGCCCGATGCGGGACTCGATCCCGGGACTCCAGGATCATGACCTGAGCCGAAGGCAGTCGCTTAACCAACTGAGCCACCCAGGCGCCCTGTCTGCCAGGCTTTTCAATCACTACTATTTCTTTGTTTTCTTGCAATAAGTATTTCAAATGATACAAAATGAGAAAAAGTACAGAGAGTATTCTGTGAAGGTAAATTTCCCTTTCTCTTTTTTGCACTTACCTAGTTCCCTCCCCAGTAGCCACCCCTGTGCGTCAGTTTTTCGTTGCCATAATAACGTGGTATAACAAATGGCCATAAAGCTTTGGTGGCCGGCAGCAATCAGCATTTCTTTAGCACATGAATCTGTGGGGTTCAGCTGACCTGGGCAAGGCTGACTTGCGTATCTGCAGTGACCTGTGGGTATGCCAAGCAGTTCTGCAGACCTCATCCAGGCTCACTCACGTGTCTGGGGGTGAGCTGAGCCTGGACGATCCATCTGCCTTGCTGGGGGTGACGGGTTCTGTCCCACATGCCTCTTTCATCAGGAAGCAAATCCTCCTCCTTGCAGTTGTGGAGGGCAAGGGCAAGCCAGCCACTGAGTCGCACAAGTACTTCCTAAGCCTTTGCTCATGTGACAGTTGCTGGTGTGACGCTGGCCAAATCTGGTCACGTGCTTAAGCACAGCCTCACAGTGGGGTGGTGGTGGTGGGGGGTACTACAAGTACATGGCTACAGGAAAGAGGGAAGAATCGGGGCAACTAGTGTATTCTGCCATATGCTTTTCTCCAGAGGCTTCACATATAACATAGATGATAGCATGATATTCCTTGTTCCTGTCCTTCACTTTTTCCCCCACTACTTTTTGATTTCCATTAATACATGATGTTTCATCATCAGGTGTGTCCTCTTAAAGAAGAATACATCAGGAAATCTTTTTTTTTTTAAGATTTTATTTATTTATTTGACACAAGCAGGGGGAGCAGGAGAAGGAGAAGCAGGCTCCTCGCTGAACAGGGAGCCCGATGCAGGACTCAATCCCAGGACCCCGGGATCATAACCTGAGCCGAAGGCAGACGCTTAACAACTGAGCCACCCAGGCTCATTTTCATTTCAAATCATGTGGCCTCTGTCAAGTGGGACCAGGAAACCTACCATCGAGAGAACAGCTTTTCTAGCCAGGAGGCCTCCCGACAACTTTTTAGGCGCTTTTGTTACCAAGAGACTCCTGGGTCCCGCGAGGCGCTGAGCTAGCTCCGGGAGCTCTGCCGTCAGTGGCTGCGGCCCGAGACGCACAGCAAGGAGCAGATCGTGGAGCTGCTGGTGCTGGAGCAGTTCCTGACCATCCTGCCCGAGGAGCTGCAGGCCCGGGTGCGGGAGCAGCATCCAGAGAGCAGAGAGCAGGCGGTGGCTGTGGCTGAAGATCTGGAGAGGGAGCTTAATGAGCCTGAGAACCAGGTGAGAGGAGGAAGATGGGCTCCCAGACACTGAGTTCTACACGATGGGTGAAGTGTGCTGACTCAGTGGGCTGGCTGCAGCTGGTTCTCAGCTGCTATGTAATAAACTGCCCCCAAGCCTAATGGCTTAAAAAACCCAAACATTATCTCATGGTTTCTGTAAGTCAGGATTTAGGAAGCAAGTTAGGAGGATCTCTCATGAGGTTGCAGTGAAGTTTTTTTTTTTTTTTTTTTAACTCGGAGTCTCTTTTTACCAGTCCTGTAAGGGTGGGGTGATCTAATCCACTCTCCTGACGTGGAGAGGGAAACTGAGGCACAGAGCAATAGGGCCATTCAGTGAGTCAGAACCCATTACCCAGAACCGAGGCACGGTGAGGTGAGGTATAGTGCTGGGGTTGCAGAGCTCCTTCAGGATTTCCTGTTTCAGCCCCAGGCAGTGGGGACCCCACTCCCAGAGAGCATCTGAAGGCTTGGCTGGGCTGGTGGATCCACCTCCAGGATGGCTCCCCTCCATGCTTGCTGGGAGGGGGCCCCAGTTCCTCACCAGCTGTGGGCAGGAGGCTTCGTTCTCTGCCATGTGGATTTCTGCCTAGGGCTCATTGAGTGTCCTCCTGGCTTCCCCGAGAGAGACGGAGAGAGAGGGAGAATGAGGAGGGAGCCACAGTGCTTTGTAGGACTTGGTCTCTCCGGTTGTGTACCATCAATTCTGCCACACATTCTCTTCTTTAGAAATGAGTCGCTAAGTACAGTTCCCTCTCCAGGAGGGGGAATTAGGCTCCACCTTTTTTTTTTTTTTTTTTAAAGATTTTATTTATTTATTTGAGACAGAGAGAATGAGAGAGACAGAGAGCACATGAGAGGGGGAAGGGTCAGAGGGAGAAGCAGGCTCCCTGCCGAGCAGGGAGCCCGATGCGGGGCGGGACTCGATCCCAGGACTCCAGGATCATGACCTGAGCCGAAGGCAGTCGCTCAACCAACTGAGCCACCCAGGCGCCCTAGGCTCCACCTTTTAAAGGAAGGAGTGTCCACGAACTTAGGACAATACGTTAAAGCAGCACCAGCACACCAGGCCACCTTGTTCTCCCCCATCTGCTTGTGGGTGTGGGATCACACTCTGGGCCTCTCCCTATGCCATTTCTCTACAGAATGTGTCCTATGGTTCCATGTGATGTCTTTCATTATTACCCTGGGCTCCTGGAATCCCTCTCATGAACCCAAATATCCCTCCCCAGGCCCCAGATCACGAGCATGGCCGTTCTGAGGCGCTCTCAGAGGATGTGCTGCATTTGAAGGCCAAGCAGGACTCGATAGCCATCCAACTTCAGTCCGTGGCAGCTCAAAGGTGAATCTTTGGGTCCCCCCAGATTTGTAGAACAGGGTAAGGACTTGGATGGGTCCGCTCGGGATCTCTGGTGGCTCTGCAGAGGGTAACAGTTAAGGCTGTGGACTCCGGGGTCAGATGGCCTGGGTTGGAACTTAAACACTGCCTCTTAGTAGCTCTGTGACACCGGGCAGGTCAGGTAGCCTCCCTGCACCTTCAGCTTACGTCCGTGGGGTGGAGAGAGTCACAGTCCCTCGGTCAGGGAGCTGTGTGGACGTTTAATAAGTTAGCACAGGTGAAACGGGTGGAACAGCGCCTGCTCGCACACCTGCTTTCGGGGGCCTCGCCCTCTCCGGGTGACCCTCCAGCCGTGTCAGCAGTGCTGCCGGTCCTGCTCTGGTCTCAGTGTCCTCGTTCAGCCCTCTGTCCTTCTCACCTCCGGTGTCGCATTCTGGGAACGTGTGTGTGTTTCGGGGCTTGGAAGAGATGACAGTGTTTGGTGTGTGTATTCTCCCAGGTGGTGAAAGCCAGGAGTTGGCACTGAGGCAAGGAGTCTTGAAGGACATGGAACATTCTGGAAATAGCAGACTCCGGGGAGATGCTCCTCTAGATTGCACGTACGGAGAACCTTGTGCACAGGGGAGCAGAGTGGAAAAGCAGAGGGCGCAGGCCCCTGGCGAGACTCGGCGCAGGCGCAGGGAGCGTGGGAAAGGCCTACCCAGAGCCCATCCTCACTCAGCACCGCGAACCCACACGGGGGAGGAGCCCTGCGAGTGCGCAGGACGCGGGAAGGCCTTCAGCCGCGGGCCGCACGGGGGGGGGGAGAGCCCTGCGGGTGAGAGGAGCGCGGCCAGGCCTTCCGCGCTAGCAGCGGCCTCGTCAGACACGGGGGAGGCCGCCCGGGGCCGAGGCCGACCGAGTGCGACGCGTGGGAGCGCCTTCCGCCTGAGCTCAGGCCTCGGGCCGCGGCACCGGACCCACGCGGGGGAGGCGCTGTCGGTGTCACGCGTGCGGCAAGGCCTTCGGCCAGAACGCGGGCCCGTTGCGGGCCTGTTGCGGGCCTGCGCTTCCACGCGGGGAACGAGCCCCGTCCGCGCGGCCAGTGCGCAAGCGCAGTAGGCGGCGAACGCCCCTCCGGAAGCGCCAGAGGGCGCGGCCGGCCGCGTGCGAGCAGGCACAGGAGGCCAGAGCGTGGAGGACAAGAGCAGAGGGAGGCGAGGTCTCCCAGTGAGGTGGGGGTGGGCTGGGGGGGGAGACAGGCCTGAAAGGGCGGAGGCCAGGAATCTGCATTTTCTCCTCTCGCTCGCGGCAAGGCCCGCGGTCCCCGCTGCAGCCTCATGAGGCGCCTCAGAATCCGTTCCGTTGCCGAAGCGGCCTCGTTCCACGGGCCCCCGGACCCTTCAGTGGGGCCATCTTGGGACGTTAGATTTTCACATGGCGTAGTTTGTTCTCACCAGGTTTTTCCTGCTCTGGAATGAGCAGCTTGTCTGCAGCCTGGGTGCGGTGTCTCCGGGGTGAATGACTGGGTGTGGGCGGTTTCCCAGCAGCCTCCTCCTCCCCTGGCCTTCGCTTCATTTCTGGTGAGTTCCCTAAAAAGGGACCCAAAATGACCTGGAAATAAATGGGTATGGAGGGGCTGTTCTTGAGTAATACTGAACCCGGAACAACCCTCCAAGACCAGTATCTGCCGGTCCTGTGTATACTCTTAAAGACTGCGTAAATTCAAAGGATATTCAGATGTGAGGTGTCCCCCCCGCCCCCCCGTAAAAGTTAACATTTAAACACTGAAGTTTTGGGAGTAAGAATCCTTGCGGTTCGCACAGGGGACCATCGCCAGGGGCTCCCCGAGGACTGTGCTGGATGGTCTCGTCGGTGCTCTCCCGCAACGCAGCCCTCCCGGTGGTGTGAAACCCGCAGTCGTGGCGGCTGCCACGACTAAGGGCAGGTCGTTACTGGGTTGAAGGCCCCCGTTGGTTACAAATAATAAGGGGACGCTTGACAATGCACACACTGTACTCTTTCGTTCATAGCCTTTCTGTCGGCATCATCCCCCGGCCGCAGCCCTTTGGAGGTTAGTCCGGTGCCCTTGCAGGCGGCATCCTTGAGGCTCCGTGAAGAGGAGGAGCCGCGGGGACCAGCGCGCCCAGGCCATCTACTGTCAGAGTGACACACGGGCTCTGGCACCAGACAGCCTGGGTTCAAATCCTGCCCCTCCCAGTGTGAGCTTTGCGACTTCGAGTAACTTACTCAAAGGACCCTGTGTACAGTCTCCCCATCTGTAATGGGGGGTGATTCACCGTGCCCTCCTCACAGGGCGCTTGAGATTAAATGAGTGCAAACTTTTAGAACATTTACAACAGCTCCCAGTAAATGTGCACTATGATTTATAGAAGAAATAATACCATCTGATGAGCATAGGCAGAGTTGTTGGAACTTAATAGGATATTAAATGCCTCTTCTGATATTCGCATTATCCTTTTCCCCAAGGTCAAAATCCGAAACTGAACTTCCAAAGAGAGGAGATAAAAGTTCAGCTTAGAAGTAAACGGTGCTAAACCTTTATCCTTGAAGTTTATAAAAAGAAGTATGTGTGTGTATATTTGGTTTTCCTTAGACTTTAGGGACCACAGAAAAAGGAACCTCTTTAAAATTCCGTGACTACTTTGTGAATAGAACAATTAGCTAAATTCAGATTATCTGGAATAATGCTTATCAAATTTTAGAGTATCTACAAATCACGTGGGATCTTCTTAAAATACAGAGTCTAATTCAAAAGGTCAGAATGGAGGCCAGGAATCTGCATTTTCGGCAAGCTCCCCGCGCTCAGAGCACCAGCCTCACCCGCAGCCCTGAATACAGATGCGGCCCTTCAGCTGTGCGCAGGGTGCCGGGCAGGGCGGCTTTCTTCCCCACGCTCCTCCCCCCCGCCCCCGCGGCCTCCACGGACAGCAGCAGGGAGCATGGAACCCCTGAACCCGTGCTCCCCGCGGGAAGATGAGTGAGCTGCCCCCGAGCGCAGGGGGCGGGTGGGTTTGAGAAACGAGGCGCCGGCAGATTCAGCCAGCTCTTCGCCCAGCAGTGTCTGCCGAGAGGAAGCTGCTCCTCGTCCTCCTTCCGTGCAGGGGCTCCGGGGGGTGGGGGGCTGTCCCCTGCTTCTGAGCACACCGCAGACTGCCGGGCCTCCCCGTCGGCCCTCCCTGGGGCTGTGGGCATTCAGGACACGAGGTCTCCACTGCGTCCTTCCCTGCGGTGCCAGCACACACCACACTGAGCTCCAGCTCCGTCCCTCCGGGGATCGCCCCCCCCCTGCTCACACAGGCCCCTCTCTTCTCACCTCACAGAGGAGGGAGCAGACACAGGAGGCCAGAGGGTGAAGGACAAGAGCAAAGGGAGGCGAGGTCTCCCAGTGAGGTGGGGGTGGGCTAGGGGGAGAAAGGCCTGAAAGGGCAGTCCTGCCAGGAGGAGAAAATTGAAGGGGGAATTTGGGAATGTTAAATTTTTTTTCAGATTCTGTTTCAATGATCTGGTCCAAATGTTGCCTGGTGCACTGGGGAGACGCTGGGCCCTGGGGTCTCAAACCAGCCTATCCCAAAGATGTTGCCAAAGGCTCTTGGTCTCCTCATGAGACAGAATTCAAGGACAGACATGCAGCACGGCAGATGAGCGACACAAACAGGAAAGTTTATTAAAGCAGACTGCGCCAGCTTGAGAGAGAGAGCTGCATTCCTGGGGTTTGGGTTTTACCTTTTACTAACTGTTTTGTTTTTTAAGATTTTGTTTATTTGAGAGAAAATGAGAGAGAGAGCACATGAGAGGGGGGAGGGTCAGAGGGAGAAGCAGACTCCCTGCTGAGCAGGGAGCCTGATGCAGGACTCCTGGTACTCCAGGATTATGACCTGAGCCCAAGGCAGACGCTTAACGGCTGAGCCACCCAGGCACCCCTTATTAACAGTTTGTTTTTTTTTTTTAAGATTTTATTTATTTGACAGAGAGGGAACACAAGCAGGGGGAGTGGGAGAGGGAGAGGGAGAAGCAGGCTTCCCGCCGAGCAGGGAGCCCGATGTGGGACTCGATCCCAGGACTCTGGGATCATGACCTGAGCCGAAGGCAGACGCTTAACCGACTGAGCCACTCAGGCGCCCCCCTTATTAACAGTTCTTAACAAACTATTAAGAGTTCTTAACAAGCGGGTGGGATATTCATTATTGGAGGCGAGGATTTCTTGGTAGCAGGATTTTGTGCCTTTTTCTTATTTGACCAGGGGTTTCCTGTCGTGGTGCAGCCATCAAGCACCTGTCTGGTGATATCCAGCTTCTCTTCTCATGGATGCTGCCAGGACAGGCCTCTGACCTTCCCTACAGCTGCCCATGGCCGCCTCCTTGCTGGCCTCCGGGCATCCTGTTAGAGCCTCCCTGCCTACTCTAACAGTTTCACTAATATTTGTGAAGAAAACATTAAAGACCCAATTTCCAAATATCCCCCTTTTATTAAATTAATCGTTAAGATAGCATTATAATTTATGAATCTATTAATTAGTTATTTTCCATTTTCCAATTAGAACATGGCCTGTTCGGTGCAAAGATACCAAAAGCTACAGCAAAAACAAACCACATGAAGCCCAGAGTGTCTCTGTGATTGTTGGTTCCTCCCAAAAGTTGGGGGCTTTACTGACTGAACTAAATGGTTTCCTTCTTTCTGATTGCTTAGTCTTATAGCTGGCTTTCAGACATGACAAAAGAACCCCATTTGGGCCATCTGAGACTCAGGTTATCCTTAAATTTTCCCGTTAGGAAGTACTTGCACGTATAAGTTTGTATGCATTGTTCATAAAGTCTGCCGGAGTTCTCTGTAGGCAGTTGTTGGTTTTCCAGGGGTTTTGAAACACAGTTCCCTGTTCCTTTTAGTTTCCGTTTCATTTGTAGACTACAGCTTGAGTTAGGTCTAAGGATATTAGATGTGGATTAAGAGGGTGCTGCATGTGAGTGTCTGTGTCTTGGTTTCTCCCAGCAAGGCTTAAGACCACTGAGGGTGCTCAGTACCCTGGATGGCCCGTCCTTATGTGTGCATCCCTGGACAAGCCAATCAGTCACCTTATGAGGTGGGAAGTTCCAATGGGAGAGCTCCGCATCTGGAGGAATATCCTCAGACACTTCTGCTAGGCTCTCAGTCACCTGAAAGCACCACGTGCGTGGAAGGAGCAAGGAGCTGAATGAGTCAGTCTCTCATTTTTCCAGCCAGAAAATTTTATTCCAGCCTTATATTAATAACATCAATTAGTATAACGCCAAATTAAACGACCCATAAACAACTCCTTCTAGGTTATTCCCACCTAGAGAACATTACCAGTAACCCTCAACAGCTCCAGTCAAAGTCAGGTCTGGATATCCGGAGAATTCACCAGGTACACCTGTGAGGGGCTGAGGCGTCAGAGGGGCGTAAGGGGCCCATGCTGGTCCCGAGGCCCCCCCAGGTGTTTGCAGGCAAGTGGCTCTGAGATCCTACAGCTGCGCCAAGAAATGTTGACGCAAAAACGAACCTTTTAGAATTTCTTTTAAAAAGGAAGAGAGTTTTTTTACTCAAGCCCAAGTTAGGACTGCTGCCCAGAATACACAATCTGCACAAAGAAGGCAGTGCTCTGGTGAGGGAGTATTTGGTGCAGGGCTATATTCGTTTTTTACAGAAAAAATACAAATCATTAGACAAAGGACATTTCAGGAAGCTGCAGAGCTTTTGTTACTCTTCTAGTATCTGCAGGGCTGCCCGACTCATGGCAACCAGGGAAGTTGATGCCTTTGTGTTCAGAATGCTCCTTTTTATTACTTTTTTTTTTTTTAATTTATTTATTTGCGAGAGAGAGAATGAGAGACAGAGAGCATGAGAGGGAGGAGGGTCAGAGGGAGAAGCAGGCTCCCTGCCAAGCAGGGAGCCCGACGCGGGACTCGATCCCGGGACTCCAGGATCATGACCTGAGCCGAAGGCAACCGCTTAACGGACTGAGCCACCCAGGCACCCTTTTTATTACTTTCTTTAAGGAAGCGGATGTACAAAGTGCTGGGGGTAGCCCTACAAGAGGAAGGCGTGCGTATTTCCCGCTGGCCTTTATAACCGTGAACAGCTGGGCCTCGCTTTGATGCGGTTATTTGGCGCTCACGGAGGCCCCATCGCCTGTTTCCTGTCCAGTGCCTGGAAAGCTCGGGTCTTCCTCCCGCTCCGGAGATGTCCGGGCCAGGCGGCCTGCGGCGCGGCGCGCACAGGAGGACGTGCAGCGTCGGGGAAGGTCCCGCGGCGACCACGCAGCGGTCTGGGGGCAGGCTGAGGACGGCGCGGGTGACATGTGTCCCCGCCAGCGGAGTGAGCGCGGACGCGCTCCTTGCCCTCTCTGTGCCACCGTCGGAAGGCAACGGTGTGGTGCTCCTGACTCTCCAAACGAGACCCATTCTCGTGGCAGGCGAGGAGTGGGGTGGGGCAAGGGCCAGGCTTGTCTCTAACAGGAAGTCCCATTCTGGGGGAGCGGAAGCAGGGAAAGGGGGTACTTTCTAGCCCTCGGGGGCGCGGGGCCGCTCGCGAGGAGCCCAGAGCGCCGAAGCGGCCTCCGAGCCCCCTGGAGAGGCAGCGGAAGTGGACGGGCGTGCGCGGGAAGAAGGTCCGTGCTGCCTCGCCGGCCGGCTCCTGCCACTCCCACGGTGCACTCTCAGCGGGAGCCCCCTCCGGCCGGGGTGAATGCGGGTCTCGGTTCCGGGGCGACGGCGCAGAGCGCGGGGGACCCCGGGAAGGAGAGCGCCCGCCTCTCGGGCATGGCCACGACGCTGCTGCCGCCGGGGTCTGGCGCTCCGCTGGCCGCTGATGCACAGCGTAAGCCCATGTGCCCCTGAGTCGGCCTCCGTGAGAAGTGGGGTGTGCTCGCCGACGGGACTGGCACCGGCCTCGGTTAGCGCAGCGTGCGTGCGGCCGCAGAGCGCGTGGTCGTCAGGGTGTAATCCCGAGCACAGGCGCAGGGCGGCGCCCGTCCGCCAGCCCGGTGCAGGCGCACTCTCCCCGCCCCTGATACTCCGAAGCCGAGCCCGGAAGAGTCCCTGCTGTGCGAAGCGGTTACGCACCGCCCGGAGCTGCGTTCATTGTGTAGGTTGCCTCTGACGTTTGTCTCTGAGATTGTGTCCTGCGCTGTGCAGAAGCCTTTTATCTCCACGTAGTCCCGATGGCTGATTTTTGCTTTGGTTTATTTGCCTTTGAAGGACGTGTCTCGCAAGAGGTTGCTGCAGCCCAGGTCACAAAGGTTGCTGCCTGTGTTCTGTAGGATTTTGATGGATTCCTGTCTCACACTTAAGTCCTTAATTTATTTTGGGTTTATTTTCATCTACGGTGAACAAAGTGGTCCGGTTTTTCCCAACATTTGTGAAGAGACTTTTCCCCACTGGATAGTCTTGCTTCCTTTGTTGAAAGATTGACCATAAAATTACGGGTTTATTTCTGGAATCTCTGTTCTGGTGACTTACGTGTGTATTTTTCTGCTAGTACCATATTGTTTTAATTACTACAGTTATGGAGCATAGCTTGAAATCTCAACACCTCCAAGTTTGTTCTTTTTCAAGGTTGCTTTGGCTATTCGCAAACTTATGTGCTTCCACACAAATTTTAGATTTTTTTTTTTTTTTTTTTAAGATTTTTTTTAGGGCGCCTGGGTGGTTCAGTCGGTTGAGCGTCTGCCCTTGGCTCAGGTCATGATCCCAGGATCCTGGGATCGAGTTCCACGTCAGGCTCCCTGCTCAGGGACGAGTCTGCTTCTCCCTCTGCCCCTCCTCCCACTCGTCCTCCCAATCTCTCTCAAATAAATAAAATCTTTAAAAATGATTTTGAGAGAGTGCGCACACACATGCATGCACAGCAGGGTGGGGTGGGAGCAGCAGAGGGAAAGAGAAAAGCAGACTCCCCGCTGAGCAGGGAGCCGGACAGGGGGCCCTATCCCAGGACCCTGAGATCATGACCTGAGCCTAAGGCAGATGCTTAACCACTTAACCGACTGAGCCACCCAAGCGCCCCATAGGGGTTGCATTAGATGGATAGATTGTGTTGGGTAGTGTGGACATTTTAAGAATAATTCTCCCAAGGGCGCCTGGGTGGCTCAAATGGTTAAGCGTCTGCCTTCAGCTCGGGTCATGATTCCAGGGTCCTGGGATCGAGCCCCACGTCTGGCTCCTGGCTCAGCGGGGAGTCTGTTTCTGCCTCTCCCCCTGCTCATACTCTCTCTCTGTATCTCTGTGCTTCGAATGAATAAATAAAATCTTAAAATAAAATAATTCTCCTACTCCATGAGCATGGAATGTGTTGGTGTCATCAGTTTCTTTTGGCAGCGTTTTATAGTTTTCACAGTACAGGTCTTTCACCTCCTTAAGTTTGTTCCCAGGTATTTCATTATTTTTGGTGCAGGTGTAAATGGGACTGTTTTCTTAATTTCTCCTTGCTACTTCATTATAAGTGTATAGAAATGCAATGGTTTCTGTGTATTGATTGTTTTCTGTGACTTTACTGAATTCATTTATCAGTTCTCATGGTTTTCTGGTGGTGTCTTTAGAGTTTTCTCTATGTAGTGTCATATCTGCAAATAGTGAGTTTCCTTCTTCCTTACCAATTTATATGCCTTTCTTTCTTTTTCTGTTCTGATTGCTGGGGCTAGGATTTCCTACGTTGAGTAAAGATGGTGAAAATGGACATCCTTGTCTTGTTCCTGACCTGAGGAGAAAAGCTCTCATTTTTTTCACTATTGAGTGTGATGTTCGCTTTGGCTTTTTCATATATGGCCTTCATTATGTTGAGGTATTTCCCTCTAAACCTTCTTTGTCCAGGGTTTGTATCATGAATGGATGTTGTACTTTGTCAAGTACTTTTTCTGCTTGTATTGAAATGATACAGTTGTTACCCTTTGTCTTGTTGATGTGAGGTATCACCTTGACTGATTTGCAAATATCAAACCACACTTGCATCTGAGGGATAAATCCCACTTGATTATGATGCCTGCTTTTTAATATATATTCTTGGATTCAGTTTGCTAATAATTTGTTAAGGATTTTTGCATCTATGTTCATTAGGGATATTGGCCAGTACTTCTTTTTTTTGTGGGGTCTTTATCTGGTTTTGGTCTCAGGGTAATGCTGACTCCATAGAATGATTTTGGAAGCCTTCCTTCCTCTTCTTTTTTTTTGGGGGGGGGGGGTGCGTTTGAGAAGAATAGGTGTTAAATTTTCTCTAAATGTTTGGTAGGGGTGCCTGGGTAGTTCAGTGGGTTAAGTGTCTGACTCTTGATTTCGGCTCAGGTCATGATCTGAAGGTCCTGGGTTGGAGCCCCAAGGCAGGATCCTGAGCTCAGCCCAGAATCTGCTTGAGATTCTCTCTCTCTCTCTCTCTCCCTCTGCCCCACCTCACCTGTGCATATTCTCTCCCTCTTTCTCTAAAATAAACCTTTAAAAAAAAAAAGATTTGGTAGAATTCACCAATGAAGCCATCTGATCCTGGTTGGTTTTTTGGGAGTTTTTTTTTATCACTGACTCAGTTTCGTTGCTGGTAATCAATCTGTTCTGTTCTCTATTTCTTCCTGATTCAGCTTTGGATGGTTATGTTTCTAGGAATTCATGCATTTCTTCTAGGTTGTCCAATTTGTTGGCATATAATTCTTCACTCTATTCTCTTATAATACTTTGTATTTCTGTGGTGTTGTCAGTTATTTTTTTTCTTTCACTTCTTTGTGAGTCCCTCGACTGATTTTTTATATATATACTTAATTTTACTGCTTTTTTGCTTCCTCCTTTTCCTATTCTTATGGTCTTTCTTTTCCGCTAATGGAGTCCTCTTTATCATTTCTGGTAAGGCTGGTTTAGTGGTGATGAATTCCTTTAACCTTCTTTTGTCTCAGAAACTTTTTATCTCCTTTTATCCTGAATGATAGACTTTCTGGATAGAATATTGTGGGTTACAGGGTTTTTTTTATTTTAGCATTTGAATATATCTTGCCACTCCCTTCTGGACTACAGTTTCTGTTGAAAAATCAGCTGATAACTTTAGGGGGTTTCTGTTGTATATACCTGTTTTCCTTCCATTACTTTTAAAATTCTCTTTATCTTGACTTTTGCCATTTTAATTACTATGTGTCTTGGTGTGGACTACCCTGGGTTTAAGAGGGTTCCCCTTTCTCTACATCCTCACCAACAGTTGTTTCTTGTTGTTGTTGATTTCATCCATTCTGAGATGTGAAACAATACCTCACTGTGGTTTTTTTTAATATATTTTTTAAAGATTTTATTTATTTATTTGACAGACAGTGAGAGAGGGGACACAGCAGGGGGAGTGGGAGAGGGAAAAGCAGGCTTCCTACTGAGCAGGGAGCCCGATGTGGGGCTCGATCCCAGGACCCTGGGAACATGACCTGAGCCGAAGGCAGACATTTAACGACTGAGCCACCCAGGCGCCCCTCACTATGGTTTTGATTTGTATTTCCCTAATGATGAGTGATATTGAGCATTTTTTTCATGTGTCTGTTGACCATCTAGAGGTCTTCTCTGAAGAGATGTCTGTACATGTCTTCTGCCCATTTTTTAATTGGAGTATTTCTTTTGTTGGTGTTGAGCTGTGTAAGTACTTTATAACATTTTGGATACTAACCCTTTATCTGATATGTCATTTGCAAATACCTTTTCCCATTCAGTAGGTTGCCTTTTAGTTTTCTTCTTTCCTTTGCTGTGCAGAGCTTTCTGTTTTGATGTAGTCCCAATAGTTTATATTTGCTTTTATTTCCCTTGTCTCAGGAGAATAATGTTACTACAGTCAGTGTCAGAGAAATCACTGCCTCTGTGCTCTTCAAAGATTTTTAGGGTTTCAGATCTCACATTTAGGTCTTTAATCCATTTTGAGTTTATGTTTGTGTATGGTGAAAGAAAGTGTTCTGGGGGCACCTGGCTGGCTGTCAATAGAGCATGTGGCTCTTGATCTCAGGGTTGTGAGTTCAAGCCCCACGTTGGGTATAGACAATACTTAAAAATAAAAGCTTTCAAAAATAATTTTTTAAAAATACAAACTGGGTAGAAGTACAAACTGATCAGTATGTGTGTGTGTGTGTGTGTGTGTGTGTGCATGTGTCTGTGTATTTTTTTTTAAAAAGTATTGTCTTTACCCAACATGGGGCTTGAACTCACAACCTCCAGATCAAGAGCCCCATGCTCTATTGACTGAGCCAGCCAGATGCCCCAAAAATAAAATCTTTAAAAGAAATGAAAAAAAGTGGCCCAGTTTTTCCAACACCATTTGTTGAAGAGACTGTCTTTTTCCCATTGTATATTCATTTCTCCTTTGTCAAAGACTGACTATAATTGTGGGATGATTTCTGGATTTTCTGTTCCCTTCATAGATCTATGTCTGTATTTTTATGTAGTACCATACCATTTTAATTACTACTACTTTTTTTTAGTTCTGTAAGTTTTTATTTAATTTAATTTTATTATGTTATGTTAGTCACCATACAGTACATTAGTTTTTGATGTAGTGATCCATGATTCATTGTTTTTGTATAACACCCAGTGCTCCATGCAATACGTGCCATCCTTAATACCCATCACCGGGCTAACCAATCCCCCCACGCCCTCCTCTCTAAAACCCTCAGTTTGTTTCTCAGAGTCCACAATCTCTCATGGTACTTCTCCCACTCCGATTACCCCCCTTCATTTTTCCCTTCCTTCTCCTAATGTCCTCCATGCTATTGCTTATGTTGCACAAATAAGTGAAACCATATGATAATTGACTTTCTCTGCTTGACTTATTTCACTCAGCATAATCTCTTCCAGTCCCATCCATGTTGATGTAAAAGTTGGGTATTCATCCTGATGGCTGAGTAATATTCCATTGTATATATGGACCACATCTTTTTATCCATTCATCTGTTGAAGGGCATCTCGGCTCTTTCCACAGTTTGACTATTGTGGACATTGCTGCTATGAACATTGGGGTGCATATGACCCTTCTTTACCCTACATCTGTGTCTTTGGGGTAAATACCCAGTAGTGCAATTGTTGGGTCATAGGGTAGCTCTAGTTTTAATTTTCTGAGGCACCTCCACACTGTTTTCCAAAGTGGCTGTATCAACTTGCATTCCGACCAGCAGTGTAGGAAGGTTCCCCTTTCTCCACAACCTCTCCAACATTTGTTGTTTCTTGCCTTGTCAATTTTTGCCATTCTAACTGGTGTAAGGTAGCATCTCAATGTGGTTTTAATTTGAATTGCCCTGATGGCTAATGATGAACATTTTTTCATGTGTCTGTTAGCCATTTGTATGTCTTCCTTGGAGAAGTGTCTCTCCATGTCTTCTGCCCATTTTCTGACTTGATTATTTTTTGGGTGTTGAGTTTCTGAAGGTCTTTATAGATCTTGGATATCAGTCCTTTGTCTGTAGTGTCATTTGCAAATATCTTCCCCCATTCTGTGGGTTGCCTCTTTGTTTTGTTGACTGTTTCCTTTGCTGTGCAGAAGCTTTTTATCTTGATGAAGTCCCAAAAGTTCATTTTCACTTTTGTTTCACTAGCCTTTGGAGATGTACCTTGAAAGAAGTTGCTGTGGCCAATGTCGAAGAGGTTACTGCCTATGTTCTCCTCTACGATTTAGATGGATTCCTGTCTCACATTGAGGTCTTTCATCCATTTTGAGTTTATCTTTGTGTATGGTGTTAGAGAATGGTCGAGTTTCATTCTTCTGCATGTGGCTGTCCAATTTTCCCAGCACCATTTATTGAAGAGACTGTCTTTTTTCCATTGCATATTTTTTCCTACTTTGTCGAAGATTATTTGACCATAGAGTTGAGGGTCCATATCTGGGTTCTCTGTTCTGTTCCATTGGTCTATGTGTCTGTTTTTGTGCCAGTACCATGCTGTCTTGGTGATCACGGCTTTGTAATATAGCTTGAAATCCGGCAACGTGATGACCCCAGCTTTGGTTTTCTTTTTCAACATTTCCTTGGTGATTTGGGGTCTTTTCTGATTCCATACAAATTTTAGGATTGTTTGTTCCAGCACTTTGAAAAATGTCATTGGAATTTTGATCGGGATGAGGTTGAAGGTATAGATTGCTCTGGGCAGCACAAACATTTTAACAATGTTTATTCTCCTGATCCATGAGCATGGAATCTTTTTCCATCTTTTTGTGTCTTCTAAATTTCTTTCATGAGGGTTCTGTAGTTCCTAGAGTATAGATCCTTTACCTCTTTGGTTAGGTTTACTGCAAGGTATCTTAAAATACGGTTTTTGGTGGTATTGTAAATGGAATCGTTTCTCTTTCTACAGTTGCACTGTTAGTGTATAAGAAAGCAACTGATTTCTGTGCATTGATTTTGTATCCTGCTCCATTACTGAATTGCTGTATGAGTTCTAGTAATTTGGGCGTGGAGTCTTTTGGATTTTCCACATAAAGTATCATATCATCTGCGAAAAGAGAGTGTTTGACTTCTTCTTTGCCAATTTGAATGCCTTTTATTTCTTTTTGTTGTCTGATTGCTGTTGCTAGGACTTCTAGTACTATGTTGAACAATAGTGGCGAGAGTGGGCATCCTTGTTGTGTTCCTGATCTTAAGGTTAAGGCTCTCGTCTTTTCCCCACTGAGGATGATATTCGCTGTGGGTTTTTCATAGATGTATTTTATGAAATTGAGGAATGTTCCCTCTATCCCTACACTCTGAAGAGTTTTATTTTTATTTTTTAAAAGATTTTTTATTTTTTGACACAGAGAGAGAGAGTACAAGCAGGGGGAGCAGCAGGCAGAGGGAGAGGGAGACGTGGGGCTTGATCCCAGGACCCCAGGATCACGACCTGAGCCGAAGGCAGACCCTTAACCATCTGAGCCACCCAGGCACCCCTACTCTGAAGAGTTTTAATCAGGAAAGGATGCTTTATTTGTTCAAATGCTTTTTCTGCACCAATTGAGAGGACCATATGGTTCTTCTCTCTCCTCTTATTAATGTGTTTTATCACACTGATTTGTGAATGTTGAACCACCCTTGCATCCCACGGATAAATCCCACGTGCTCGTGGTGGATGATCCTTTTAATGTATTGTTGGATCCTATTAGTTAGGATTTTGTTGAGGATTTAGGAATCCATATTCATCAGGGATATTGGTCTGAAATTCTCCTTTTTGATGGAGTCTTTGCCTGGTTTGGGGATTAAGGTAATGCTGGCCTCATAGAATGAGTTTGGAAGCTTTCCTTCTGTTTCTATTTTTTGAAACAGCTTCAGGAGAATAGGTATTATTTCTTCTTTGAATGTTTGATAGAATTCCCCAGGGAATCCATCAGGCCCTGGACTCATTTTTTGGGGGAGGTTTTTGATCACTGCTTCAATCTCCTTACTGGTTATTGGCCTATTCAGGTTGCCAATTTCTTCCTGTTTAAGTCTTGGGAGTTTATAGGTTTCCAGTAAGGCATCCATTTCATCCAGGTTGCTCAGTTTATTGGCATATAGTTACTGATAATAATTTCTAATAATTGTTTCTATTTTCTTGGTATTAGTCATGATCTCTCCCCTTTCATTCAAACTTTATTAATTTGGGTCCTCTTTTCTTTTGCATAAGTCTGGCCAGTGGTTTATCAATCTTATTAATTCTTTCAAGGAACCAGCTTCTAGTTTCGTTGATCTGATCTACTCTGTTTCTCGTTTCTAATTCATTGATCTCTGCTCTAATCTTAATTATTTTTCTTTTTTTTTTTTTTTTAAGATTTTATTTATTTATTTGAGAGAGAGAATGAGAGAGCACATGAGAGTGGGGAGGGTCAGAGGGAGAAGCAGACTCCCTGCCGAGCAGGGAGCCCGATGCAGGACTCGATCCCGGGACTCCAGGATCATGACCTGAGCCGAAGGCAGTCGCTCAACCAACTGAGCCACCCAGGCGCCCAATTATTTTTCTTCTAATGCGTGGCTTAGGCATCGTTTGTTGCTTTTTCTCTAGTTCTTTAACGTGTAGAGTTAGTTGGTGAATTCGGGATTTTTCTGCTTTTTTGAGTGAGGCTTGGATGGCTATGTATTTCCCCCTTAGGACCGCCTTTGCAGTATCCCATAGGTTTTAGACCGATGTGTTTTTTTTCTCATTGGTTTCCATGAATTTTTTTAGTTTTTTTTTTTTTTTTAAGATTTGGTTTATTTGACAGAGAGAGAGACAGCGAGAGAGGGAATACAAGCAGGGGTAGTGGGAGAGGGAGAAGTAGGTTTCCCGGCAACCAGGGAGCCCAATGCGGGGCTCGATCCCAGGACCCCGGGATCATGACCTGAGCCGAAGGGAGACGCTTAACGATTCAGCCACCCAGGCGCCCCTGTTTAAGTTCTTTTTTTATTTCCTGGTTGACCCAAACATTCTTGAGCACAGTGGTCTTTAGCTTCCAAGTGTTGGAATTTCTGCCAAATTTTTTCTTGTGGTTGAGTTCCAGTTTTAAAGCATTATGGTCTGAGAATATGCAGGGGATAATCTCAATCTTTTGGTATCTGTTGAAACCTGATTTGTGATCCAGTATGTGGTCTATTCTGGAGAAAGTTCCGTGTGCACTTGAGAAGAATGAGTATTCTGTTGTTTTAGGGTGGAATGTTCTGTATATATCTATGAGGTCCATCTGGTCCAGTGTGTCATTCAAAGCTCTTGTTTCCTTGTTGATTTTCTGCTTAGATGATCTGTCCATTGCTGAGAACGGAGTATTGAGGTCTCCTACAATTAACATATTGTTATCAATATAACTCTTTATTTTGGTTAACAGTTGGCTTATGTAGATGGCTGCTCCCATGTTGGGGGTGTAGATATTTACAATTATTAGATCTTCTTGTTGGATAAACCCTTTAAGAATGATATAGTGTCCTTCTGTGTCTCTAACTACAGTCTTTAGCTTAAAATCTAATTTGTCTGATGTAAGAATTGCTACCCCAGCTTTCTTTGAGGTCTGTTGGCACGGAAGATGGATCTCCATCCCTTCACTTTCAGTCTGTATGTATCTTTAGGTTCAAAATGAGTCTCTTGTACACAGCATATGGATGGATCCTGTCTTTTTGTCCAATCTGCAGCCCTGTGCCGTTTTATGGGAGCATTTAGGCTGTTCACATTGAGAGTGATTATTGAAAGATACAAATTTATTGTCTTCATGTTGCTTGTGAAGACGTTGTTTTTATAGGTTGTCCCTGTAAATTTCTTTTCTATATCGCTCTTGGGGTCTTTCTACTTTTATAGAACCCCCGCCCTTAATATTTCTTGCAGGGTCGGCTTAGTGGTCACATATTCTTTCAGTTTCTGCCAGTCGTGGAAGCTCTGCATCTCTCCATCCATTCTAAATGACCGCCTTGCCAGATAAAGTATTCTTGGCTGCATGTTCTTCTCGTTTAGTACCCTGAATATGTCTTGCCAGGCCTTTCTGGCTTGCCAGGTCTCTGTGGATAGGTCTGACGTTACTCTGATGTTCCTCCCTCTGTACATGAGGAATCTCTTCCCCCTAACTGCTCTTAAGATGGTTTCCTTGGTCCTAAGATGTGCGAGTTTTACTATTACATGCCGGGGTGTTGGCCTGTTTTCCTTGAAATTGGGAGGGGTCCTCTCTGCCTCTAGGATGCGAATGTTTCATTCCCCAGATTAGGGAAGTTCTCAACTGCGATTTGCTCAGATATATCTTCTAGTCCACTCTCTCTCTCCACCCCCTCAGGGATCCCAATAATTCTGACATTGGAACATTTCATGGTGTCACTTATTTCTCTGATTCTATTTTCATGAATTTTCAGTTGTTTTTCCCTGGCCTCCTCTTTTTCTTTCTTTTCTATCAATTGGTCTTCTATATCACTAATTCGTTCTTCTGCCTCGCTTACCCTAGCTGTTAGATTATCTAGATTAGATTGGACCTTATTGATAGCATTTTTAAGTTCTGCCAGTTCATCTTTCTTTTCTGCCCTTAGAAAGACTCTATGTTGCCATTAATCGATTTCTCCATCCTCTCTATTGTCTTCACAATTGCTAGCCTGAATTCCATTTCTGACATCTTGGTTATATCTGTAGCCATTTGTAAATCTGTGGCAGAAGTCACAGTCTCTGAGTCTTTCCTATTTTGGGGGTTCCTCCTCCTAGTCATTCTCTTGAGGGGTGGTTGAGGGAATGTACAGAGTCCAAATTATTGACCACAACCCAAGCAAGACACACCTGTTTTATAGGGACCTTAGGGTCGTTGGCCTCTTGTTCTCCCAGCCTGTCTTCTGGGGAGGGGCCTGCCGCGCTGTTACTCAGGCAGCCCTGTTTGGGCAGAGTCACCCTGCCGCCTGTGGGGGGGTGGGTGGGCTCAGTGAAAACTGGTTTTTTGGGGCCTTTGTTCTCCGGCGGCTTTCCCTGGTGACTTTCCACGTCTCTTCCGAGAGAGCAGAAGAGATCGTTTCCAATCCTCTGCCTCAAAGCAGAGATCTCAGTCTGTTCTTCAGTGAGCTCTCCAGGCCACACTATCTCCGTTTCTGTCTGTGCTGCTATAAACTGCAGGGTCCTGGGTTGTGCACCCCTTAGCAGTGCTCCCAGTCCTTGCCTCCAGGTCAGGGCACATCTCTGCTCTTTGTGCTTCTAAAACCACCAGCTGCCCCCAGTTCACTCACATGGCCCTGCCACTCCAGGTTCCAGTCCAGGGGGCTGCCCTAAATCCCTTCCCCACTGCTACCGGTCTGCAAGCCTGTGCCCCGTCCCCAGCACAGGAGGCTTTCGCACACCTGAGGTGCAGGATCCTGAAGTCTCCCTCCCTCTTCCATTTATCTTCCGATAGCTGTCCACGGAATCATGGCTCCCCGCTTCAAAACTTGAAACCAACTGCCTGGGATATTGTTTGTAGAGATCCAGATATATCTTCTTACATCTCATGCTGATTTCGTGGGTGTTCAGAGTGGTCTGGGAGACACCCAGCTCAGTTCATGGGACCGGTCGGAATAGGGTCCCCTTAATTACTACTACTTTGTAATATAACTTGATATCTGCAATTGTGATACCTCCCGTTTTGTTGTTCTTCAAGATTGCTTTGGCTATTTGGGGTCTTTTGTTTAGGAAATTTTAGGATTTTTTTCTAGTTCTGTGAAAAATGCTGTTGGTATTTTGATAAGAATGGCATTACATCTGTAGGTTGCTTTGCATAGTCTAGGCATTTTAATAGTATTTTTCATCAAACCCATGAGCATGTGATGCCTTTCATTTTTGTTGTCTTCAGCTCTTTCATCAGTATAATTTTCAGAGTACAGGTCTTTCACCTCCATGGTTCAATTTGTTCCTAGGTATTATTTTTGGAGCAATTGGTGGACTGTTTTATTAATTTCTCTTTCTGTTAGTTCATTACAACTGTATAGAAATGCAATGGACTTCTGTATATTGCCTTTGTATCCTGCTTCCTTATGAATTAATCTATCAGTTATAGAAGTTTTTTGGTGGAGGGGCACCTGGGTGGTTCAGTCGTTAAGCATCTGCCTTTGGCTTGGGTCATGGTCCTGGGGTCCTGGGATCGAGCCCTGCGTCAGGTTCCCTGCTCCGCAGGAGGCCTGCTTCTCCCCCTCCCACTCCCCCTGCTTGTGTTTCCTCTCTCACTGTGTCTGTCAAATAAATAATCTTAAAAAAAAATTTTTTTTTTGGTGGAGTCTTTAGGGTTTTCTATATATAGTATCCTGTCATATACAAACAGGGAGAGTTTTACTAACTCCTTACCAATAAGCATGCCTTTTATTTCTTTATGTTGTTTAATTTCTGTGGCTAGGACTTCCAGTACTATGTTAACAGTGGTGAGAGTGGACATCCTTGTCTTGTTCCTGATCTGAGGAGAAAAGCTATGTTTTTCACCATTGAGTATTGTGTTGGCTGTGGATTTTTCATATTACGCCTTACTTATGTTGCGATATGTTCCCTCTAGACCTACTCTGCAGAGGGTTTCTATCATGAATGGATATTGTACTTTGTCAAATATTTTTTCTGTATCTATTGAAATGATATGGTTTTTATCCTTTCTCTTATTGATCTATCATGTTGATTGTTTTTGCGAATATTGAACCACCCTTGCATCTGGGAAATTAAGCCCACTTGATAGTAATGTATGATTTTTTTAAAATACTGTTGCATTCAGTTTGCTACTATTTTGGTGAGGATTTTTGCATCTGTATTCATCACGACCTACTTATCGTGCACAAAGGAGGTTTAGCTAGGGACTTCCCTCTTCTACCAGGTTCCCACAAGATATGGCCCAAGAGCTCATGGGTCTTGGGCTGAGATCTCGTGAGATTTGCCCCAAGATTATGTGAGATCTGGCAATGAAAAGAGGTGGCTTGTTTTGGGGGGTGCGAGTCCCAGACAGACTGCTCTGAAGTCAACAGCCTGGGAGAGTGCTCAAGCAGTCTGCCTGTATTCTCAGATGAGCCAGCTCTCGTGCATGTTGCTCCATCCTGCAACTCCTGTCCTCCTCTTTCTATCACATCTACTTTCGTGTGAATAAGGGGCCACAAGGCCCAATCATCCCTGTTTCTTTGCTGTAGCCTCTAGTTCCCTTTTCTTTTTTTGTGGTGTCTTTATCTAGCTTTGGTATCATAGAATGATTTGTTGGAAGTTTTCCTTCCTCGTCTATTTTTTGGAATATTTTGGAGTAGGATCGGTACTAACTCTTCTTTAAATGTTTGGTAGAATTCCTCTGTGAGGCCATCTGGTCCTGGACTTTTGTCTGTTGGAGAGTTTTGATTACTGATTCAATTTCTTTGCTGGCTATGGGTCTGTTCAAGTTTTCTATTTCTTCCAGATTCAGTTTTGGTAGTTTATGTGTTTCTAGGAATTTATCCATTTCTTCTAGGCTGTTCGGTTTGTTGGCATACAGTTTTTTCACCATGGGCTTTATGTCAACTTCATCCTACTGTTGACTTTTCCTTTCTTCTCCTGAAGATGCTATTGTTACCCGATTTGCTTTCTATTTCCTCAGTTTTCTTTACTCTTAGCTGCCTCTGCCAACTCCCACAGTCCCAATAGGATACACCTTTCATTTCAGTATTCAGAGGTACTTCACTTCCAGTTTCTCCTTTATAGTACTCCCTTCCAGCGCCCCTGCCTGGCCCTTCTCTCCTGCCCACCATCTGATCCGGTTTCATACCAACACTGAGGTCGTCAGCCCCTTATCACCTAAGGTCTTTCTTAGATCATCCTTATGTCATGAGCTCTGCCTCAGTTTTCAGCTGTAGATTCAGCATCGTGCTATGGTTACTATGACAGTGCTGGCATTTTTAAAAATCTCCACAAAAAACTAAAGAGGCACAATTTCATTGTTTCGGGGCACAAATTAATCAATTTAACAAATGATTTCTCACGTCTCACACCAAAAATTAGTCATAGAAAAAGGTGGCACTCAAGTTCAACATTTTTACAGATAATTTTAAAAATTACTTGTTATAATAGTCTTTGAAATTCTACATAGTAAAAATATTACTTAAAATTCCATTACATACATCAGGTTTGCTTTGGAAGGGTACGATCTGATTTGTACCTGTAATTTTTTTGTCTTGTTAATATTGGCATTGTGTTCATTTTATCTGCCTTAATCTGACAGATTAGCATTGTGCTCCAAGTAGAAATGTGCAACATATCTCCGAAAATCCAACAGGTCTAGAGAGGTTCCTGGGTTACAGGCTCTGTGTAGCTGCCATGCATTGTTCATAGCTACATCAATTATGTAGCTTACCAAAATGGAATACCATTTCTTGCTTCTTATTCTCACCCTGTATTTGGAAATGATTTGATCCATTTTAGCTACACCTTCCCTGCACTCATCATACAATTTCACTATAGATGGTTGAGCTATCTGATGGATGTCCTCCTCATCGGCAGAACAACTTAGCTCACTGGCTGGTTCTATGCCCACAGCATTGGAGCATAGACTGATAATGTCATCACCATGCCAACGACACAAAATTATCTCCTCATTTTCTTCGACTCGGAAATCAAAATAGCCCTTCTTCATTTTTCTCATATGTTCTGCATTCATGAGGGGACATTTATCAGTCCTGTTCTCACGAATTGTTCCTGTTGCCCTCACTCCTTTTTTCTTCAAGGCTGACACCAATTTTACACTTGTAAAGAAGCTATCAAAACACAGGTGATAGGGATATTGGCCTCTCTCTAAAAGAACATCAGCAAAATGCATCACTAGATTTCCACCTAAACCAAGATCTAGATCCTTATCCACCATCACTGTTGATTCTTCTTGATAGGGCTCAAACCACACCAGATAACCCTGTGTGGTTGTGCCACACCAAATTTTATAGCCAATTCTAATAGGTTTCCCATTCAAGAATTGGTCACTGTCAAAGCATTCACACATTGTCTTATCAAAATAATAGTATTCTTCCAGGGGAGCATACAGGAGGAAATTTCTATTCATTTGCTTTATGAGAGGCCTCAATTTTGTAAACTTATCTTTTTGATCTAGGTGGCTATTATCTGCAAAATGTAAGTATGAGAAAATCAATTCAAATCTGTCCCTTCTAATTGCATCTCTAACCAGGTTCTGATCAGCATCAGAGATTTCCCAATACATTCCCCTTCTGGGACGCCTCACAAATCCACTCAAAAGCAAGATACCAAACACACACCTTATTTCCTGAATTGTGACTTCCAAATTGACATTTTTCTGAGATGCGTAATTATTGGTTTCATTGACAATCATGTTGAATATTTCATCATCAAAAAATAACTCAAAGAGCTCTACTGGGTTCAGCTTCTCACTCTTGAGATTCAAAAGTCCAGAATCCAGTGCCGACCAGCTTGGGAAGTTGGGTTTAATGTCTCTTTTGGTCCAATTCTTCTCTGGCACATTTGACATCTTTAGCTTTTTTTGAGCATGGTGGGCCTCAAGCTTGTTATCTTCTTCCACATCTGAGTCACCAGAAAATGCAAGGCCTTGTAGCAGTTCACTCACTCGAGCTTTGTCCTTTTTTCTCCCTTTTCGGGTCATGTCTCCAGCAGCATATTCCAAGGATGAGATGTGCATTCGGGCCCACAAGTCACCTGGGTGACGGTCCTTCAGAGTGTTCAAATGTGCAGCTGTCCTTTCCGTACGGACAGAAGTACAAGGTGGCTGGGGCACACAATCTCTAGGAATGAAAAAAAAAAAACAGGTTATAAAAATCCTTAGTCTTACTATGACATGAATCTGATGACACCTAAGTAGTCTTGTGTGGAGATTACCTGCTCCTCACTCCTAGGACTTTGGCTTCTCCCTCCTAGGACCTAACACTTCTGGCCTCTCCCTAGCATGGTCTCACTCCTCAAGACAACTAGTTGTGGAATCTCAAAGAAGGAACCTGGGCATCTTCGTGCAGCACCTCCCTCCTCTTCAGAAGCAAGTGGCAGATGCTCCAAGTTGTATCAGGCAGGGCTGTGTAGGGGGAGGTCTGCTGTCCTGCTCCTTTCCTAGCCAAGCTTCCGTCAGTAATGAAGCCGAGGTTTCAAGAATCATTTGTTTTACTCCTGTATCTCCATCAGTTGGTTTTAAACTTGGACAAGGCAAGGGGTCGTTATTTACTGGGCTCCCTCACACCGCTCTCAATTTCTGAACATGGAAGGATTAAGTCTTTCCTAGCTCTACATTCATCTGTTGGACACACTGCTCTGGGGAGAAACTTAAGAGAAACTCAAACTTACTGCCATTGAACTGGTTTTTATGGGGTTTACAAGGAAGCAAGCTACAGTTACCAAGATGAAAAGTGTTACACACAGGCTTCTCCTTTTATTTGAGAAATTTGCATTTCACTAATGTCCCCTTGGTAAATAGTCTAGTTGCAGAGGACACAACAGGGAAAAGCACTGAAGAGAGTACAATTTATACTACATGTGTTTAGTTACTTGTAAAGCATTTATCCTGGGTGTCTCCAGTGTGCACGGACGGCCCATTCAACGTTCCCTACCGTTCGTAGAGTTCCCTAATGTTCTCAACTGCAGGGACCCGGTGCGGATGCTGCCGTCGTGCTGCATCTTTTCAGTCGAGCCGCCTCCGCCCCTGCTGTTCCATCTCACGGACTCCTCCCTTCCCTCCTGCTTCCACTTCCCTTCCTACTCAGTCAGCTGACCCCACAATCCATCACCTTAGCCCCTCTCTGGCCAGGATCATCAACCACCTGCCCCAGTGACCTTCTGTAGCATCAGGCCGGCCAGACTTCAGCCCAGGCTGGAGCCCATCGTTGGGTCTTCTCCAGTCCTCTCCCCAGGGTGAGCGGCGCCACAGAGCCCACAGCACCAGGGCGACCGTCACTGCTAACCGTGCTGGTCTCCGAGATTCAGCTGGTCACCACCCTGTCTGGAGTTCTCCTTCCCCCTCGTCCCTGTCTTCCCAGTTCCCCACACTTCATATCTTCATCATTCTTCTCAAAGCTTCAATCCCATAGCCTCTTTTCCTACTCCAGAGAGGACCCCAAATTCCTCAGGCAGAAGCCTGCTCATTGACACAGTCTGCCTTCTGTGACTCCTCTCCTAGTCCTCCAGTCCCCTCCAGGTGCCAGCATATTCACTTCTCTGCCTCTCTCCTTTCCACCTCCTGTGCAGCCAGCAAACTCCCGCCTGGTCCCCGAGTCTTACTCAGATGCCCTCTGCACTGCAGCTCTGCCCCTGCGCTGTGCCCTCACGGCACCTACGGACGGTGGGCTGTCTGCGGTCACAGGACTCTGCGTAAGAGGGACAAGAGGCTTCCTGAATGGGTGGAACAAAGGAAAAACCGTTTGAAAGCTGGAACTTACAAAAATGTGCCTAGAAAATAGTCTTTTCAACACAACTCTCTCTCGGCCTCTCCCATCGGTTCATCACTGATTCTTGACCCACACCTCTGTCTAGTTCATTGTGGCCTGTGACACCCTGAGAAAGCTTCCCTAATCATCTGCTCGGGGAGAGTGGCAGACTGTGACTTTTCCGCCAGCACCTGTGCCTCTTCTGTTAGCTTGTCAGAAAGCCAGTTCTCCTGGAGGCAGCTGCATGTCCTGGTAAAGGCCACGAACTGGTCTAAGCCAGTCCTAACAATCCCATTGCCCTTTCTAGATACTCAGTTCCCCCAGCGTCTCTTACGGCCGGACGTGGTCCTCGGAGGCCATTTCAGCCAGTTAGAAATAGGGGAAAACGTCTGTGTTCTTGGAACCAGGAATGAACATGGGTAGAGCTGCAGGGACCATCCTGTGGGCCTGGGTGGATAAAGCAGCCCCGGATCCTTGACTAGGAGAACCGGATAAGGACACATGCTGGCGAGTATGGACCTGGTGCATTGTTTTCAGAAGTCCATTTAGCATAAATTTAGTAAAAACACATCCTAGGACTCAGCAATTCTGTTCCTAGCTATTTGTCTCAGAGAAGTTCTCACACAAGGGGCGTGGAGTAGAGGCTGCTCTCCGTAGCAGTGTTCCTCCTGAGGGGGCCTGCAGGCAACTGGGTGACCACTGCTGAGGAAGTGATAGGCGGGCCATGAGAGGTGTGCCCTGCAGATACTAGGTGGCAGCTGTGAGTACTCAGAAATACGGACAGGTCTTAAAACGTGATGCTGAGTGGTAATATAATACTCTTTAAATAATTTAAAGCATTCACATAAAGCAAAAGTGCGTATTTTACACACAGATATTGATAATGGACATGCATCATGGCCCAAAATGGTGGAAGAAGGAAAGGGGAGTGAGTAGTGGGAAAAGGAGGTGAAGAAACTGTGTGGCTGGCGGGGGCTGTGGGGGGATGAAGACATGGGGAGTCAGGTTTCCGGGCACTAACATTAAATGTCCCTGACAGGCACACCACCAGATTCCTATTGTGCTGGTACAATGACTTCATAAAATGTTATTTTAGTGGGAGCCTGGCTCAGGCCTCTGGGCTTTATGAAAAATTTCACTTTTCTTAAGCTTCAAGACATTTCCATTTTCACTAAGATTTAGCTCCGATTCCCTGCCCTGAACAAATGTCCCCACCGCTGCCCTGCGTGCCAGGCTAATTATCCCACACTGTTTCCTTTCTCCTCTTTTTCTCACCTCCGAGGAGTTAACTGCCTCATCCAAACCTAACACTCTGCCTCTGACTGGGTCCCTCCTGTCCTGCTTTAGGAATATCTGTGCTCCATGTTCATTCATTCATTCCCACAACCAGCACTTACTAAGTACCTACTACTATCTTGAATATCTGCGCCATCAGCTACTTTCCTAATGCTAGGTCTTTCTTCACTGCCATGACGGGCCTCACTCTCGTCTAAATTCTCCGCCTTTTCTGGCTTATCTGTAGCTCCTCAAAGACCTAAGGGCACTCAGGGAAGGGTGACCAGGCGAGGTAAACAGTCAGGATAGGATTCTTGGGGCACCTGTGCACCGACTGAAGGTTTTGTGTAATGCGGATAACGGTAGGTCACCGTGGCATGGGACCTCCTGTGATTACAGAAGTGAGAGTTACTTTCCTACATGATCCCAGGGAAGCAGCTCCAGACCAGTTGGTTTCTCTGGTTCCATTCCAATCTGTTCCGACAGCTGCAGGATCTGTCCCACGTACAACCATGGACACTCACCTGTCGGGTATTCCTGGGGCCTCAGCACCGTGCTCCACTTCTTGAGAAGTTTCTTTCTTTGCATTAAATAATCCATCTTTAGTTACAACTTCTTCAGCTAAAATAATACAATAATTTAAATGTCATCTGTTGCCTGAACTGAGAAAGAAGAAAAAATCTCCAGAGCAGGGAACAGGATTTTCTTTTCTTTTTTTTTTTTTTAAAGATTTTATTTATTTTTCAACAGAGAGAGACAGCGAGAGAGGGAACACAAGCAGGGGGAGTGGGAGGGGGAGAAGCAGGCTTCCCGCCGAGCAGGGAGCCCGATGTGGGACTCGATCCCAGGACCCCGGGATCATGACCTGAGCCGAAGGCAGACGCTCAACGACTGAGCCACCCAGGCGCCCCAGGATTTTCTTTTTCAGTGAGCTCTACGCCCATCGTGGGGCTCAGAATCACAACCCCGAAATCGAGAGTCACCTGCTCTACTGACTAAGCCAGCCAGGCGCCCTGGGAACGGGATTTTCAAATTAACATAATCATCAGGTGTCCCAGAAGTGCTGTCACAGCGGTCCTACAAAGTCTGGCACAGTGTGGGAAGATAATACACGAAAGGTCAGTTAGCTGGGGAGAGAGTCTACCAAGCTCTGTATTTAAAGAAAATAATATGTGGATAATAGTCTTCTCAGAGTGTGAAGAGAACGTCTCTGAGATAAAGAAGGGTTCAGGCAGAGGAGTGTGTGGGGCTTCCAGACACAAAGAGATGTCTGAGCATGACAATTACATGGAACCCTTTATAGGGAAGAAAATGGAAGCAAAGGAGCCGTGGGGGATTCAGGGAATGTGGAGGGATGAGCAGAGAAGATAACAAGAATCAGTAAGCTGAGTGATTAGTGACAGAAGAAGATAATGTGATGGGGAGGGATGCGAAATGGTAAGGGCTGAGACAAGCCTGCAAGCAGAGGACAGAGAAGGGAAGGGAGGGCGATGGCGCGCAGGGAATGTCGGCGCCCAAGGGCCAAGTCAGAGTTATGGGACACGGTGCGCCCAGACACGGGACCCGCCAGATGGACTTTTGTAACCTTCCCCTGAGTGAAGTCCCCACAGGGGCCCCCGGGAGCCAGACTCCGAGGTGGCCGCTGCTCTGCCACAAGGGCCTGGGCAGCTTCTTCCTCAGTCTTCACTGATGTCTGCAAAGGCAAAAGACAGCTTCGTAGTCTTCCCTGTGGTAAGGATTGGGGGTGGTCCCGTTGTGGAGGGCGTGGACACCCCCCCCCCATAGAGCAGTAGTGCAGCCCCTCGGCAGGGCTGTGCTCTCTCTCAAGGTCTCGGGGGGATCGTCCTTGCTGCCCCCCGGCCACTGGCGGTTGGCAGGAATCCGTGTCCTCCGGCTTGTAGATGTGTCACCCCAATGTCTGCCTTCACACGGCCCTCTCCTAAGGATACCACTCACCAGATCTGGGGCCCCCCACATCCAGAATGGCCTCATCTTGCCCTCACCACACCTACAGACAGGCACCTGCGGTGTTGGGGCTGCAGGATCTCTTTCAGGGGGACACAGTTCCACCCGCCTCAACTATATGGGTTTAAAAACACGTACAGGTGATTTTTATTTTCTATACAGTTATTTTCACAAAGATAAAGTATTTGTTAAGAATAGAAGGCACTGAGTTTCACAAAATTAAGAACTATTTAGAAGTCACAAAAAAGGACCAAGTGAAGACAGGACTCCACAAGGACCATGTTTTGAGAAAACTCATTCAGCAACACAGGACTTAATGGAAGACTTAATTATTTTTTAACTAAATGACTAGGAAAATGAGTGAACCACTGAGAGATGAAGGAAAAAAAAGGTCCATTTGTGGTGATGTGAAGTTTTGCGCTAGATACACAGAACGAACGTTACCATCGTAAATGTTAGGTCTGTGCAAGGACACCAAGAATAGAAAGGAAGAATCCCGGAGGCCAGGTAGGGGAGACAAGGCAGAGGCCCCCGAAGCTAAGAGTGGAGGCATTTTCTGAACGCAAGGGTCTAACTGGCCCTTCCCTCTCATACTTGACATGTGGCTAAACACGGCATAGAATAGGCAACGGCGCGTCATTCACGCGCCCCCGGCAGGAGGCATCCGTGGCCTGACACCTGTTCCAAGGTGGAGGCAGAGGGCGGAGCTGCTTGAAAAGCTCCCCCAGGTGAAGGGCGAGGAGGAGGTGGCTGGAAAGAGGGCTGCCACCCACATTCCCATGAGCCGGGCACCCTCCTCACCTGGGACCCGGCTGCGTCCTTGCCTCTAGCTGGTCCCGGGGGAGCAGGCCCTGTCGGGGGAGGAGACCAGAGTCCCGCATGAGCCACGACAGCCGGAAGCAGTGCCCTCTGGGGGGGGAGGGGCAGCCTGCACAGCCTCTGATGTGCATGAAACACTGTCTGAGGTGGAACACCACAACTGTCCCCATTCTGTCCGGAATCCTAGTTCTAAAACTGCAGGGCCTCCCACCCGCACGACTGAGTGCTTGCGAACTCTTCAAGTGCTTAATAGTGATGCACTTTCACATAAAGCAAATTTTAAAGTCACAGATGAAAATAAACAGGAGGAAGAAGCTAGTGCTAAAGGGAAACTTGAGCAGAATAGAGGTACCCGGCAAGGGGAGACAGGAAAGTGGAAGAGCACCGAGGGAACAGGAGCGGAAAGTGGCGGCGGCTGTGTGTGGATGCAGTGGGGGGGTGGGGGTGGCGCTCTGGGAAATGTACCCCCCCCAAACACACACACAGAAGCCATGTTGTGCAGGCTGTAGATGCTGGCAATCCGCCATGCTGGAAGCTGCTGATTCTAAAGGGACCCACAATGATCAAAACAGGAAGGATGATTGCACAGTGCCGGGTACCGTGCTGCTGCTTAAAAAGATTGTTTCCAACTCCAAATAATCCCAAGTCCAGATCCTCCTCTCCATTTATCCTTGCAGATTCAGGGGGATCAGAGCTAAAGGCAAAAACAGAAGTCAAGAGCCATCCAGGGAAGATGGTGGACTGGGTGGACTCTAAGCTCACCTGGTCCCATGGATACAACTAGGTAATAACCCCCTTCAGTGTAAAGAACCCAGAAAATGACCCAAAGACTGGCAGAACAGACTCTCCACAAGCTAAATGTAGAGAAGAGGCCACATCAAAGAAGACAGGAAGCTGGAGGTGCAAGTCAGGAGGCAAACTGACCCTCAGGACTGTCTGCAGGAGGGAGGGAGAGGGGAGAGAAACAGACCCCCCACACCGGGGAGGCTGCGGGGGTGGGGGCGGGGGGGGGGGGGGGGGGGAAACCCCACCCCCCCCCCCTGGGGGGGGGGGGGGGGGGGGGGGGGGGGGGGGGGGGAGGGATGAATCCCATAACCTCCAGCTTTGAAAAACAGAACAGCCGAATTTCATACAGTCAGCAGTGCTTAAGCTGGAACTTTAAAGATCAGCCTGCTGGGCTCTGAGAAGGGAGGGCAAGAGGAAAAGGAGTCCCCGCCCTTAAAGAGACCGCACCGCAAGCAGCCCCACTGGGATACGGCACACAAGCGCAGTCTGAGAACTGCCTGGGGTAAATGGGAGGGAGATCTGCTTACTACTCTCAGAGCGATGCTAGAGGGACAGGAATCGTTGGGAGACTTCAAGAACAAAAGCGCTGGCAGGCTCTGCTTTCCTCTGCTTCAGCCCAGCCTAGATCCACAGACGTGTGGGAGTCAGGGTAGTGCAGCACTCACCACCCAAAATGGTAACAGCAAGCCTCAACCCCCCCGCCCCCCTTCTCCTACAGCACACCCCATCCATCCCCACCGCCTATGGAGTTCTGGGCAGCTGCAGTCCCCTCCTGCCGTGGACCTGCACGGCCCACACCACATGCCACGTCCATACACTCAGGGGACTCCCCTATCCAGCCTGTCGCAGGAGTTTTCTCAAGGGGGGCTCCAGGCCACCCCCCACAGCCAACCTACCCAGAAGCTGCTAACACCACGACCCTGCCCCCTCCCGTGCACCATTAGCCAGAGCCTATCCAAGCCTGGGCCACACACCTGGCAGCGTGCAAGCAACCCCAGCAGGGGCCAGCACCACTTCCAAGTGAATCCTGCCCCAGGGAGACGGTAAGGGAACAACACACACCAGTCTGATGTGGCCCCAGCAGCAGACTGGGGGCAGACATCTGGTCTGACGGCAGCTCCACCTGCCAACACAAGATGCTTGGGGGACAACACAGGGAGAGCACCCTGCAATTTGGTGCCACTGCATCTTTGGCAAACACCCGAACTGCCTCAACTCAAGCCCCAGGCAGCCCCAGACTGGCCGGCTAACACAGGGACCAAACGCAGGCTACAACAGGCAAAGAGAGCCACTGCAAAGGACGACACTGAAGGCAAACGCAGTTCACCCACAACCCTAGGGCACACACAACATAGAGACCCCCAGTGAAGCACCATGTTCTGATGAACAGGGAACACTGCACTGCAGGCACTCCTGGAACTCTTCATAAGGCCACTACTTACAAGAGCAGGAGACATAGCTGACCTTCCTAACACAGAAACAGACACAGAGACAAAATGAGGAGACAGAGGAATACGTCCCAAATGAAAGAACAAGACAAGATTGCAAGACGGCTAAATGAAACAGTTAAGTAATATGCCTGATAGAATTTAAAGTAGTGATCATAAAGCTAATCACTGGACTTGAGAATAGAGTGGAAGATCTCAGTGAGACCCTTAAAGAGACAAGAAACCTAAAAAGAACCAGAGGTGAAAAACAAATTAAAAATACACCAAAGGGGGGGCGCCTGGGTGGCTCAGTTGGTTAAGCGACTGCCTTCGGCTCAGGTCATGATCCCGGAGTCCCGGGGTCGAGTCCCACTTCGGGCTCCCTGCTCAGCAGGGAGTCTGCTCCTCCCTCTGACCCTCCTCCTTCTCATGCTCTGTCTCTCATTCTCTCTCTCGCAAATAAATAAAATCTTAAAAAAAAAAAAAATTTAAAAAAATACACCAAAGGGGATAAATAGTAGAGGAGAGGAAGCAGAAAATGGATCAGTGATCTGTAGAATAGAGGAATGGAAAGTAATCAAGCTGAACAGAAAGAACAAAGTAATAAATAAAATAGATCAAGCATAATAACACGGACATCAGAGGTATCCCAGAATGTGAGGAGAGAGAGAAGAGGGCAGAAAATTTCTTTAAATAAGTAACACCTGAAAATCTCCCCAATCTGGAGAAGGAAACGGGAATCCAAATCCAGGAGGCACAGAGAACCCCCAATAAAATCAACCCAAGGAGATCCACACCAAGACACATGGTAATGGGTGGCTCAGTCAGTTAAGCGTCTGCCCTCAGCTCTGGTCATGATCTCAGGGTCCTGGGATCGAATCCCGCATCAGACTCCCTGCTCAGTGGGGAGTCTGCTTTTCCCTTTACCCTTCCCCCTGGCCCATGCTCTCTCTTGCTCTCATAAATAAATAAAATCTTAAAAAAAAAGATACATAGTAATTAAAATGGCAAAAATTCATGATGAAGAGAGAATTTTAAAAGCAGCAAAAGGAAAACCATTACATAGAAAGAAAAACCCCATAAGGCTATCAGCTGATTTTTCAGCACAAACTATACAAGCCAAAAGGGAGTAGCATGGTATGTTAAAGGGGATTCTTTGAGTGGAAAGGAAAGACCACACTCAGGAGTAAGAAAAGCAGGAAGGACATAAGGAGTAAAATTAAGTGTATCTATAAAAGTCAACCAAGGAATTCACAAAATAAAAGGATGTAAAGTATGAAACCATATACCAAAAACGTGGAGGGGGCGAGGAGTAAAGAATGGGTTTAAACATAAGCAACCATCAACTTAATATAGACTGCTATATGCAGATGTTATATACGAACCTAAAGGTAACCACAAATCAAAAACCAGTAATATGCAAAAAACAAAGAAAGGAATTCAAATATCTCACTAAAGAAACTCAACAAACCATGAGAGAAGAAAGCAAGGGAGCAGAGAAGAACTTTAAAAAAAAAAAAGTAACCAAATGGCTCTAGCTACATACCTATCAATAAACTGATTGTAAAAGGAATAAACTCTCCAATCAAAACACAGAGTGATGGAATGGATAAAAAAGCAAGACCCATCTATATGCTGCCTACAAGAGACTTCAGCCCTAAGTCACATGCAGATGGAAAGTGAAGAGATGGAAAAGCAGTTATCATGCAAATGGAAGTGAAAAGAAAAGTGGGTAGCAACACTTCTATCAGACAAAATATACTTGAAAACAAAGATTGAAACGAGACAAAGAAGGATATTATATAATAATAAAAGGAACAATCCAACAATACGACATACCATTTGTAAATATTTATGTACCCAATATGGGAGCACCCAGATATTTAAAATAATTATAACAAACATTAAGAAACTAATTAATAGTAATACGATAGTAATAGGGGACTTTAACACCCCACGTACATCGATGGACAGATCATCCAAACAGAACATCAACAAAGAAACAGTGGCTTTGAATGACCCTGGACCAGATGGATCTAACAGATATAATCAGAACATTTCATACTAACACAGCAAAATACATTCTTTTCAAGTGCACACAAAACATTCTCCAGAATGGATCACATATTGGGCCACAAAACAAGTCTTACAAATTCAGAAAGACTGAAGTCATGATCATTTCAATAAATGCAGAAAAAATACTTGACAAAGTACAACATTCGTTCATGATACAAACCCTCAAGAAGGTTTAGAGGCGACATACCTCACCCAAATAAAGGCCATATATGAAAAAATCAAAGCCAACATCATAGTCAATGGTGAAAACCTTAGAGCTTTTCCCCTAGGATCAGAAACAAGACATGAATTTCTACTCTCACCACTTTTATTCAACATAGTACTAGAAGTATTTGCCACAGCAATCAGAACAGAAAAAAAAATAAAAGGCATCCAAATTGGTATGGAAGAAGGAAAACTATTTGCAGATGACATGATACTATATAGAGGAAACTCTAAAGACCGCCAGAAACCTATGAGAACTGATAAATGAAGTCAGTAGGGTCACAAGGTGCAGTGGTCCGCTGCATTTCTATACAAACACTTATAACGAAGTAGCAGAAAGAGGAATTAATAAAACAGTCTTATTTACAACTGCACCAAAAATAATGAAATCCTGGGAACAAACTTAACCAAGGAGGTGAAAGACCTGAACTCTGAAAACTATCAAACATGGGTGAAAGAAATTGACAGTGACACAATCAGAAAGATACTCATCCTCATGTAGTGGGAGAAGAATTATTGTTAAAATATCCTTACCAGACAAAGAAATCTACAGATTAATGCAATCCCTATTAAAGTACCAACAGTATTTTTCACAGAACTAGGACAAATAATCCTAAAATTTGTATGGAACCACAAAAGTTCCCAAATAACCAAAGCAATCTTTAAAAGAACAAAACTGGGGGTGTCACAATCTCAGATTTCAAGCTATACTCCATAACTGTATTAATTAAAACAGTATGGTACTGGCACAAAAATACACACATAAGTCACCAGAACAGACTAGAGATCCCAGAAATAAACCCACGATTTTATGGTCAATTAATTTTCGACAAAGTAGGTAGACTATGCAGTGGGAAAAAGGCAGTCTCTTCACAAATGGTGCTGGGAGAATTGGACAGCCACATATAGAAGAAGGAAACGCAACACTTTCTGACACGATACACAAAAATCCTAGACAAAAGCACAGGCAGTAATGTCTCTGACATCGTCCGTAACATTTTTTTATATGTCTCCAGAGGCAAGGGGAAACAAAAGCAAAAATAAACTTTGGGGGCTTCATCAAAATAAAAAGCTTCTGCACAGTAAAGGATACAATCAACAAAACTAAAAGAAAAACTACTGAATAGAAGGTATTTGCAAATGACATATCCAAAATAGATAAAAAACTTACACAACTCAACACCAACAAAATAATCCAATTAAAAAATGGGCAGAAGACACAAACTGACATTTCTCCAAAGATGACATACAGATGGCAAACAGATACATGAAAAAATGCTCAACATCACTCATCATCAGGTAAATGCAAATCAAAACTATGAGATACTACCTCACATCTGTCTGAATGGCTAAAATCCAAAACTCAAGAAACAAGTGCTGGTGAGGATAGGAAAAAAAAGTAACCTTTCTGCACTGTTGGTGGGAATGCAAACTGGTGCAGCCACTGTGGAAAACAGTATGGAGGTTCCTCAAAAAATTAAAAACAGACCTACTCTATAATCCAGGAATCACACTACTGCATATTTACCCAAAGAATATGAAAACACTAATTCAAAAGGATATAGGCACCATTACATTTAAGCAGCATTATTTATAGTAACCAAGTTATGGAAGCAGTCAAAGTGTCCATCCACAGATGAATGGATAAAAAAGATGTGGTATGTTTCTACAACGGAATATTACTCAGCCATAAAAAAGAATGAAATCTTGCCATCTGCAACAACATGGAAGGATCTCTAGATTAGTATAATGCTAAGTGAAATAATTCAGAGAAAGACAAGTACCGTATCATTTCACTCATATGCGGAATTTAAAAAACAAAGGAAAAAGGAGACAAATCAAAAACAGCCTCTTGGGGCACCTGGGTGGCTCAGTTGGTTAAGCCTCTGCCTTTGGCTCAGGTCATGACCCCAAGGGTCCTGGAATGGAGCCCTGCACTGGGCTTCTTGCTCAGCAGGGAGTCTGCTTCTCCCTCTCCCCTAGCCCCTTCCCTCAGCTCGTACTCCCTCCCTCTTGCTCTCTCAAATAAAATCTTATACAGGAGGCAAAAGACCAACCTAAGGAGGTCCACACCAAGACACATAGTAATTAAAATGGCAAAAAGTCATCATAAAGAGAGAATTTTATTTTATTTTTTTAAGATTTATCTATTTGAGAAAGCATGAGCAGGGGGAGGGACAGAGGGAGAGAGAGAAGCAGACTACCCGCTGAGCAGGGAGCCCGATGTGGGGCTCGATTCCAGGACCCTGAGATCATGACCTGAGCCAAAGGCAGAAACTCAACTGACTGAGCCACCCAGATGCCCCAGCACCCAACTTTTTAATGAGAGTCCAAACTTTAACAACCCTGCAAGATATTTCCACGTGATCTCCCCATTCTTCCCCACATTCTCATTAAAGAAACCCTACCTACCCTTTTGCCATGCTGGTTGACTTACTATCCCTGTCTCCTTTATCCCTTACTATACCAGCACAGGAAGAGGGGATGCCAATAGCCTGGGAAATTGGTCTTCAGTTCATGTGGTCTCAGGTAACCTGGAGAAATGTGCTGGGATTATAACTGGTAGGCAGGCCTTTAGCTAGAGTCTCTAGAATATTCAGGAGGAGCTAAAAGGATATATATATTTTAAAAAGCACTTGAAAATGCCAAGGCATGCTTCCTGAGGGCGGGGAGCATTGTCATCCCAGTCACACACACCACAGCGGTGGTGCCTCCCTGTGGGGATGCAGGAAACCATTGGAGGCCACCACCCTGCCCAGAGTGCCCCGGGGTCTGGTTCTATAAGCCATCTCAGGCAACTTTTAAGCATTTACTTACATGAAACAATCTCATATCCTACGACCACTGCTATCTTTTGGTCAATTATCATCACCATTCTGACAACTGCCCACCTCCATTCATTACCCCTCTCCCATCTCCAGGCAAAATGAAATCGCTTTCAGCAGATGAATGTTCATTGTCTTCTAGGTAAGTAGGAGTGTCTACCCACTATGGGGCTCTTTACCATCTCTCAACTTCTTCACATAAACAAACCATTCTGGGGCTTTATGTAATGCTCGTTTTTCATAGCTGAAGAAATATGACAGAACCATCAGCCATGTAAGTAGGGAAATATCAAGGCCTATTTATGCTACATGATATGGTAAACACCGTAAGTAATATGAGCCCTATACATTTCATCTCTCTCTGATGATTTTATTACATGAACCATTTATTCTACACTTACTGTCAAAATATCAGTATTCACAGATTACCAACATGGTGATTGGTAACCATGACTGGGGTAAATCATGTACCCTCTGAAATCGTATGCATAATTTTGCATGTACCTGCAATTTCCAGGGAGGAGAGTCAAGTTTTCAACAACTTCTGGGGAAAAACTAGTAGCACCCCTCACCAGAGGTTAAAAAACACTGCACTGTGGAGTTCCAAGGTCTCCTCTTTGAACTTTCTGTGTACTTTTTCTGTTCTCAATCCATCTGCAGACTGTAAACTTTGTATTCTCTGCATGGCTTACCCTATTGCCAGAGGCCTGCACAGAGCTAAACAACCACCAACAGCTGGGGTGGTTTACCTGGAGGTGAAGCCTGAAGATGGAAAGTGGGGGAGCCCTGCACACAGGAGACTGCATTCCAAATGGAAAACACAGAGAACCTGCTTAAGCCCAAAGCTGCATTTAAAATGATGCAAGATTAGAGGTGGGGAAGATACTGAAGAAAATGTTACTATGGGAAAAAGGTAAGTTTGTGGAAAGCTGCCACGTAAATATTTAAAACACCCACAAGTATCGAATTAGAGGTGTAGAGCGGAGGTATGTAGCAGAGACACCTCTGGTCAGGAGGTCAGGAGACTTGAATTCCAGATGTTGCTCTGCCACTGTCGGCCCTGCACAAGTCATTAAACAACTTGAGTTTTGGTTTCCCAACTACTGGGAAGGGTATTGGACAAGAAGATCTTAGGATTCCAACATTTTATAATTCCAAATGTCCTTAGAAGCTTGCTTAGATACAGGGTGAGACAAAGAAAAAACAAAATATAAAAAGTGGAGGACACAGATACAAAAGCAACTGTCAGCGTATGCTGCCAACGTCCACGCTAAACACCCACCAGCACTCACCACTCACTTCTTGGGGGTTCCCTTGGCAGAGCTCTGGAGGTTCACACTTCAAGGTGGTTACCCTGGGAAGGAGCTGGAGGCTCTGACACTCCAAAGAGGCTCCTTGATATTCTCTCACCAGTGGGTACATGTCCTGTCCCTGAGTATAGACAGAAGCCTGAGGACAAAAGATTCACTTTGAAAAGGCATCCTGGTGGGAACCAGACTGAACAGCAGTTAGGGACATCTCCCAGAACACCAGATGGCCCCCATGTTGTCTTTTAAAGAAGCAACGAGTAAGACAAATGAGCAACACAGAGACATTCATCCATGTAGTAAACAAGGACTGCACATGTACTGAGACTCAGACTTTGTTCTACATGCTGGGGTTATCATGGCAAACAAGAGACAAGGCAGACACAGAATCTCTGCCCAGAAAGAAAACAGAACAAACCCAGATGGATGCTTACACTACTGGATGGAACTTTAATGAGGAACAGGGTATATATGTGATCTCAAAACCTCTCCTAAGGATTACTTATTAATTACAAGGGGGAAAATGGTAACTTTATAATACAGAAATCCGACAGACCCCACCTTAACCTCATCAGTAATGGGACAACCCATCACCGTGTGCCTCGTGATGTGATGCACTAAGGAGAACACATAGCTTCTGTGGGATTCTAGCCTAAATGCACAAGCTGCATTCTATCATGAGAAAATAGAAGACAAACCCAAATTTATGAGCATTCTATAAAGTAACTGGTTAGTACTCTTCAAAAATATCAATATCATGACAGACAAAGAAAGACTATTCCAGATTCAAGCAGCTGTTCCAGATTCAAGGAGACTAAAGTAAAGGCAACTAAATGCAGCGTGTGATGCTGGACTATATCCTGGATCAGGATAAAATTGCCCAAAAAAAAAAAAAAAAAAAACTACTGGGATGATATGGCAAAATGTGAACAAGGACTACTGTGTAGATAACAGTACATAACAATTTTAATTTCCTAAAACTTGATCTTTGTATTCTGGTTATACAAAAGAATGCCCTTGTTCTTCAGAAATACATCTTGAACACTGAAGTGTTCCTACATAAAGAAGTATGGTGTCCCAAGGTAATTCTCAATGGCTGAAGAAAACACAAAGCATGAGTGTGTGTGTGTGTGATACACAGACCTATGCATATGCGGAGAGGATGAGGGATAGTGCTCGCACAAGAGGGTGCACATCAGAGTACAGTGTTAACAACTGGTGAATCTGGGTGAAGAGGATACAGGACTTCTCTGTGCTACTTTCCCAGATACTTCTGTCAGTTATAAATTATTTAAAAATAGAAAGTTAAAAATTAACAAATGTTCCCCAACCTGCTGTCCTGGGTCTCCTGTGTCTTTCTGTAGATCCTCCAGCACAGCCACCGCCTGCTCCCCGCTCTCCGGGGGCTTCTCCCGCACCCGGGCCTGCAGCTCCTCGGGCAGGATGGTCAGGAACTGCTCCAGCACCAGCAGCTCCACGATCTGCTCCTTGCTGTGCGTCTCTGGCTGCAGCCACTGACGGCAGAGCTCCTGGAGTTGGGCCAGAGCCTCTCGGGGCCCAGTTACCTCCTGGTAGCAGAACTGCCGGAATCGCAGGCGGCAAAGCTCCTGAGCCTGGCGGCTGCTCTCCCATAAGCCCCACATATGCTCCCAGGTGGGGTCCTCCTCCTTCACTTTGACAAGGCTGTCTCCATTTTCAGGTGCGCAGCCTGGCAAAGCTTCATCCATGCTGGCTTAAAGGCTTAAAGGAAAAGATTCATTTAGCCCAGGTCTACACTTCAAAAATGGTTTTCCACATCCGAGGCATGAGAATGGATCTGTAACCTGTAAGTTACAAGAGCTTCAAAATTCCATGAAACATACTTTTATTTTTGTCCCCACTGTAAGTTATGCTCAGAAACTGAGCCTGCTTGCCAATGTTACCAGTGAGATTAATTAGAAATCTATCTTGAATCCAAAGGGGGTTGAGCCAGGAGGTAAGGGATGGAAAGTTAAGGATGTGAGGCAAGCAGGGTTAATAAGGATGCTTGAGCAGCCTCTACTTCAGCTGGAGAGAAGAGAATTTTATCCATGGCAGAGCCAAACATACTCTCATCTGTGTACTTCCCATAGAATATTCCACCTCAAATGCAGGGGAGGTAGACTGTTTCCAAAGTCTCCTGTCCCCTAAAATTTCTTAAGATGAGATTTTGTCACTCCTTTCATCAGGAGGTGGAGTCTATTTCTCCTTTCCTTGAATCTGTGCTGACCTAGGACTTGCTTTGGCCTAGAGAACATGGCAGAAATGGCTTTGCAAGAGGAAGTACGTAGCAGTCCTTGGCACGCTGCCGTGAGCCTGCTGTGCTGTGAGAACGCCCAAGCTGGCCATGCTGGGTCTTGTGGGTTGGAACCCAGGGGCCCCAACTGAAGTCCAGCAGCGCCTAACTCCCAGCTGATCGCAACCATAGTAACTCCACCAGTAGAAATGCCCAGACAACCCACAGAATCATGAAAAATAATAAGCTGAGGATATTTTAAGGCACTAAGTTTGGGGTTTCAACTTATTTTAATATAAGAATAGAAAATTGAAACACATACTTCAAGTTCTTTTCCTCTCTCTCTTACTCTCTCCTTTTGTGATCTCATTAATCCCAATTTCAGTATACGTCTATTCCAAGAATACGCAAATCTCTGGCTGACTCCAACTCGCCTTTACATTCCTGACTCACATCTTGAAATGCCAGTAGGATGCCTTCCAGCTTCTCCTGGGTCGTAATTTCAACACATCCCAAGCTGAAACCAGAGTCCTGTCAAAGCTGTACTCACTGTTCTCCCCATTTCCCTTGGCATCACCACCATCCCCCATGCATTCAGGCTTAAAACCTGCTTCTCAGCTGCCTGGGTGGCTCAGGTGTTAAGCATCTGCCTTCGGCTCAGGTCATGGTCCCAGGGTCCTGGGATCGAGCCCCGCATCGGGCTCCCTGCTCTGCGGGAAGCCTGCTTCTCCCTCTCCCTCTCCCCCTGCTTGTGTTCCCTCTCGTCAAATAAATAAATAATCTTTAAAAAACAAAACAAAAACCAGCCTCTCTACACAGTCATTCGGAGTCCAGTCAATCCTTCCACCAAAACACCTCTTGCAGCCATTCCCTCCCTTTTATTCCCTATTCCCATGGACATTCACAACTACAATAATGTTCTATGTGGTATCCCTGCCCCACAGGCCACTCTATCATCACTGCATTAATATTTCCTAAAGCACCATTCGGACCATGTTCAACACATCTCCCTCACCAAAAAGAGGGTTTCAACTGCTCCTTGGACTGGATTCAAACTTTCTCTGGGTTTTTACGGGTTTGTCTGTCATTCGATAAACTACCGAGCACGTCATTATTTTCTAGGCACAACGCTAACCCCATAATAAAAGACACAGTCCCTATCCCCTAGAAACCCCGAAATAAAAGGCACAGTCCCTACCCCCTTTGCAAACTCCTCACATCACTGCCATGCTGACCTGCTTGGCTCTTTCCCACCCACCTGTCCTTCATGGCCAGGACTGCCCTCCTAGGAGGGCACATTTCCCAATTCCCAGCGCAAACACCACCCTACACCTCTTGTCCAGAGGAAGGAAACCCGCCTGTTCTCCAGGCCATTTCCGTGAGAACCAGCCTGACCCACCGCGCCCATCCAGTCCCTCTCCGGCTCCAACCACCCCCCAACCCCACCGCCCAGGTCAGAGGCCCGGTCCACACAGCTCCAGCGAGCCCGGCTCCCGCCCCCCGAGGTCAGAGGCCCCGTCCACACGGCCCCAGCGAGCCCGGCTCCCGCCCCCCGAGGTCGGAGGCCCCGTCCACACGGCCCCAGCGAGCCGGGCTCCCGCCCCCCGAGGTCGGAGGCCCCGTCCACACAGCCCCAGCGAGCCCGGCTCCCGCCCCGCGAAGACAAAGGCCCCGTCCACACGGCCCCATCGAGCCCGGCTCCCGGCCCCCGAGGTCGGAGGCCCCGTCCACACGGCCCCAGCGAGCCCGGCTCCCGGCCCCCGAGGTCGGAGGCCCCGTCCACACAGCGCCAGCGAGCCCGGCTCCCACCTGGTGTCCGCGCAGCACGGCGGTCGGAGAAGGCACGGAGGGGCACCTGCGGCGCTCGGAGCACTCCGGAGGCACTAAGCGGGCGCGCAATATGTGCGCGTCCGACTGCTGGTCAGCGGACCAAAAGCTCAAGAAGCGTGTTCAGCAAAGACGCGGCGGCCTCGCCACAGGGGTCCCAGGCGGCGGGGAGTCTGCATCTCCAAAGCTTCTTCCGCTGCTCGGGCAGCCGAGTAGCGGCTTTTCTAGGAACGCGGCCCCGGCCTCTCTAGGATCGAGGCCGCCCTTCTCTCTAGTGCGCCGGGAGGACCCCTGCCGCCGTCCCGCGCAGGCGCGTCCCGAAGACCCGAGCAGGCCCTTCACCTCTGTGAATTCAGTTAAAAACAAGATGGCGGGGCCGCGTGGGCGGCTCAGGTCAGGATCCCAGGTCCTGGGATCGAGCCCCGCATCGGGCACCCTGCTTGTGTTCCCTCTCGCTGTGCCTTTCTCTGTGAAATAAATAAGAAATCTTAAAAAAACCAGAAACAAGATGGCAAAGCCGAGACTCCCTTTTTAGTATCCTCAGGTTGCTGGTTAGATGAACAATTACAATCTAGCGAGCGGCACAAGTTCTTAAAATTTAAATATGTAGATTATGTATGCCCAATAAAAATCAAGTTGCTTAGAAACTATAAAATGAAAAGTACCCCATCCCCAAAGTTAACCGTTGTTAATATTTTGTGTATGTTTTCCCAGGACACTACCAGTCACATAGTAGCACTCAATAAACATTTGTTTAGTGAATATGTAGCTATATATTTTTAAACTCATGGGCTCACAACATGAATTTACACCTCAGCCTCTTCTGTTAACATAGTTTGGAGATCTTTCCGTATCAGCTTATTTTTTAACAGCCTCATGGTTTCCGTTGTATGGATGCACACCAATTTACCTAACTATCCCTATTGTTTCACAGGACATGTGTATATATGTGTGTCTATTTGCCCACAGTAATGCTGCAGAGAACAGTATCTTCACATATTTTTATAATTCCAGCTTAAATACTACATATTGGAATTGATCTGTCAAAGAGCATGTGCATCTAAAATTTAATATATACAGCCCCCCTATTAATTTTAAAGGGCACTGCTATTTAAAAGAATCTAATAGAAAAATCCAGAAAAATGTGAGCACAGCTGTTCACAAAACCAGAATTATAAATGACCAATTCACATGCAAGTAGATGTTCAACTTTGGCAGCAAAAGTATTCTTCTAAAACCCATTAAAAAAAGACTCATTTCGTACGCACCAGATTGTCAAATGTGCAAAAGAGTAATTCCCAGGTTTGATGTGGGTATGGAAAAACGGGCATTTTCACAGACTGCTAACAGAAGGCACAGATTAGTATAACCCTTCTGGAGGGCAATCTGGCAAATGAATCAAAAGCCTTAGAAAATGTGCCTACCCCTTTGTCTCATTCATCCTAGTTTCAGGAATTGAAAGGAAAAGAATTCTACAAAGTGAGCAAGGCTATTATGTCCAAGGATGTTTACTGAAATGTTTGTGGTGACAAACTATAAACTAAACGACTAAAAATGGGAACATACACCATAGAATATTGTGCAACCTATATTAAAATTCTCTCCAGATGCTTGGGTGGCTCAGTTTGTTAAGCAGCTGTCTTCAGCTCAGGTCATATCAGGGTCCTGGGTTCCAGTCCTGCATCAGCTCCCTGCTTAGCAGGGAGTCTGCTTTTCCCTCTCCCCCGCCCCTCCCCCTGCTTGTACTCTTGCTCACCCTCTCAAATAAAATCTTTAAAAAAAATTTTTTTTAAATAAAAATAAATGATCTTCCATGAAGACTTTTAGTTATCTGGGTGTCTTAATCAGGGATTTTTGGGTTTACTTGTTAGCAAGGTTCAGAAACCCAATCAAAATGACTTAAAAGAAACCTTTAACAGAAGGAAACAGGGTGTTCCTTGGACTCCCAGGACCAGCTGGGAGTGTGGTAGACCTCAGGAGCTGAGGGCCGGAGACGTTTATCCTGAGTTGCACTGAGCCTTCATAGGGTCCCAGCTTCAGGACTTGCTTTCATTCTTTTACTTCTCACTAGGCTAGTTTGTTTCTATTTGGTTTTTATGTGACCACAAAAATGGTTCCAGCTCTAGATTAGTTTCTTGTTCAAATGTCTAACAGAGATGAACTAGAATCTGTGACCCAATATCGAACTTCTGGGGGTATCCAAATGACCAAGCCTGGCTTAGGGGTCCCCCACCCGATCCAAACCTCAGTGGTCAGAGAAGGGTCACATGGCAAGCTGCCCACCCAGGATCATGGCAGAACTGGTCTAGAATGGACTGGGCAGATAGGCAAATGGACTGTCCTTTTCTTTTACAAATCAAAACTGTTCATGATATGAAATCCAGTAGAAAAGTAAAGTGTTTCTATGCATAAAAAAAGATCAGTATCTCAAAATACTTTATTAAGGGATTATACCTGACCCATGAAGCAGGATGATTTGCTTTCTTTACATTTTTCAAGGTTTTTACAAAATATATGAATTTCTATCATAATAAACAAGAGTTAATTTATTAAGAATTTATGAAGATAAACACGGACAATTATATTGAAAATTAAGCAGAAATTATTAGTAATGACTAATCACAATTCGAGTATGTGTGTGTATATATGCACATTAAACAGTGATTATTTTTGACAGGTGAAAATTAGGGGCTTTATTTTTCCCTTTCCTGTTTTTCCATACTACATTTATAATGGCACACTTATTAATAACTTTATCAGTTTTTTAAACAGGAGAGTGAACAGGAAATGAAGACACACAAGTACCACTCTTTTTTGAACATTATAGGATACTATCCCAACAGAAAAGCTGATCAGTAGAAGACACTTTGCAATGCAGCTCATCCTTTCTGGGTTGCTGCCCTCTGAATAGACTTTCAGCTTTCCTTCTAGAGCATCTATCATGTGTTGCATTGCAAGCAAAACCTTCAACAAGATCTGTTATAACATTTTGCCCTTTGTTCAATGTTTCTATAATCTTCAAGAATAGAAAAGAAAAGCATGTTATTAAAATATACCTGTATCCAGGGGCACCTGGCTCTTGATTTCGGCTCAGGTCATTATCTCGGGGTCCTGGGCGTGGAGCCTGCTTGAGATTCTCTTGCCCCCACTCCCACTTACCCTCCCCACCCCCATGCTCTCTTTCAAAAAAAATTTAAAAAATAAATAAAATATGCCTGTATCCAACATTTATGTCCAAGTGGTTATGGGTATGCCCCCAGGGTACTGATGAGAACACCATTTCCTTTGGGACTGTGTGAGGGATTAGGTTGGTTAAGGTATCAAGGAATTTAGAAAACTTATAATGCGTGTACTACAGAAGCACCACAAAGAAAGCTAAATTTTCCAGATATTTAAAGGTATATCACTCTTCATACTTTGACTCTTGTCGTCATTGCTTTTTCATGAGAATTTTTTTTTTTTTTAAGATTTTATTTATTTGACAGAGAGAGACACAGCGAGAGAGGGAACACAAGCAGGGGGAGTGGGAGAGGGAGAAGCAGGCTCCCCACGGAGCAGGGAGCCCGATGCGGGGCTCGATCCCAGGACCCTGGGGCCATGACCCGAGCGGAAGGCAGACGCTTAACGACTGAGCCACCCAGGTGCCCGTTTTTTCCTTCTTAACAGAGAAGGAAATAGACATTCTCTGTTCTTTCCTTCTAAAACAGAACAGAATCAAATAGATTTAAACTATGACACAGAGCTGAATGCTTAGGTACTGACCTCAGCACAGCCGTCAAAACACTTGGGAGAAAATCCCTGATATCAACTTAATTTTATCCATCGGCAGATTGAAAGATAGCTTTACGACTTCCTAAGGAATGGAACATGACTGTTTCCATGAAATTCTTTAGTGCCACAAAAGGTTGCACTGCTTCTCCCACAGACTTGGTCCTCCTCCAGGAAATGGTATTAACGGTGGCACCTGGTCCCACCGCACGCAGCAGGTGGGAAGTGGGTCAAAGACTGCAAAGTGCCTGTTCCAGCCTTCATGCTCCCCTTTCTTCCTAGTGACAGAAGCTGTTTTGGCTGGGCACTCCGCAAACCACAACAAGACACATTCTCCAGACTCCCTTTCCCAAGTTTTGGCCTGTAGCATATGTGTGGAAGTGACTTCTGGGAGGCTGCTCACAGAGGGTTGGCTGAGCTGGGAGGCATCTTTCTCCTTCTGCCTCTGTCTGCACTTTGCATGTGATGGCTGGAGCTTCAGCAGCTACCAAGCATCATGTGACAACCTCAGGACTGATGGTGTGCACTAGAATGTTGGAGCAGAAAAGCAGAAGCAGGGTCCCTAGTGGTGTCATGGAACCACTTTATCAGTCCTGGACTGCATGTCTCCAGATTTTTCTACCTGAGAGAAAAATAAGCTTTTGTGAAGTCACTCCTCATTTGTTTCTAAACTATATGCAGATGCACCAAACCCTCAACAATACACGAGGGTTCATTCTCGTGGCAGACTGAGACACTTTTTCCAGACACAATACCCTATTCAGCTACTAACAATCAGGAGTGGACTCCCCTAAGCACAATACTCTTCATCATTACCATGACATTTTGGTATTCACAGTATAAAATCATGATCTCCTCCCAGCTGACTTTATTGACTTCCAAAGAACTCCAGAACAAGCAACATTTTAAAATTACATTATCAGGGGCATCTAGGTGGCTCCGTTGGTTAAGCATCTGACTCTTGATTCTGGTTCAGGTCATGATCTCAGGGTCCTGGGATCGAGCCCTGTATCAGGCTCCGTGCTCAGCAGAGAGTGTGCTTCTCTCCCTCCGCCCTCCCCTCTGCTCATGCTCTCTCTCTCAAATAAATAAAATCTATAAAAAATAAAATAAAATTGCATTATCAGTATTAAATGGAAAAAGTCTAATTTCTTTCCCCACTTACTAAACAGTGTCTATGCAGGAGCCAACTATCCTGGCACCGGAGTTATCAAGTAAGACAGCTGCTACCTGAATTCATTCAAATGACTTATGAAATGTCTTCCACACTTTAAGTAAAACCTTGATTTCCAACTTGAATCAGTGAAGTATTGTGGCAAGAATGGGGTGGGAAGTGGTCAAATTAAATTTTCTTTGCTTTCCAAAATGCTTCTGCTGACTGGGGGTGGGGAAAGTTGGGGGGATGCCAGTAGGGGTTGGTTAGTAAAACCAGTGGGGGAAAATGCCCACCATTAACCTGCACTTTGAGAGTGGTGTATTTCCAAACATCATTAGTTTTATTTTATAGCTGTTGCTGTAGCAGATGCAAAAATACTGACCTGCTCTTGTTCTGTTCAAGCCTATAAATCCGTGGATACTTGACTGACTCACTGCTGACTTCAAGCCCTCACTCATGAGGCTCTCTACTACTTGGGAGGTGTGCAATCATGCATTTACCATGTTAAAGGCTCAGAGAAGTCCTGCAGTGAAGAATGTTGCTTTGCTTGTTCCCACAGTCCCATCGAGGATCAAATCATTCTGGTCCAAGGCTGAGCACAAGTGAAGGGACAAGAGCCTCCCGCTTGGCCCCCTGGAGTTCTCTGAGGCTAGAATTGGCTGGAGTGACTCTTCCTAAAGTGCTGTTTGCTTGTCAACATACTGTCCGTCATGTTCCTTGCAGAGAGGATGCCCCATCAAGCCAGACTGTGTTTGTGGTGATATCTCTGATGCTGAAAAAGACCCGACCTCTGCCTGAAGGCTTCGCCACATTCATTACACTCATAGGGTTTTTCTTCGTTGTGGATTCTCACGTGCTGAGCCAGGTGGGAGTTCAGTCGGAAGGCTTTCTGGCATATGGCACACTTAAAAGGCTTTTCTCCAGTGTGAATCCTGTGATGGCGAATAAGGTCCGAGGTCAAACTGAAGGCTTTCCCGCACTCGTTACAGCGATGGCTTCTGGAGTGGCTGTGGATTCTCTGGTGGTGGGTGAGGAAAAGGGCCTGACTGAAGGTCTTCCCACACTCCTTGCACTCACAGGGCTCCTCCTGGCTGTGAATTCTCTGGTGTCGGTTGAGGTGGGAGCTGCGCCTGAAGTTCTTCCCACAATGGATGCACAGGTAAGGTTTCTCTCCAGTATGGATTCTGAGGTGTTCCAAAAGGCCTGCATTCTGACTAAAGACCTTTCCACACTCTTTGCACTGATAAGGCTTCTCTCCAAGATGGATTTTCTGGTGCCTGACAAGGTGTGAACTTCTCTGAAAGGCTTTCCCACACTCGTGACACTGATGACCTTTCTCTCTAGAGCGGATTTTCTGATGTGCCGTAGGACTAGGACTATGACAAGCCTCAGATTCACAGAGCTTCCCTTGTGTGTGTGTCCCTTCGTGTCTAATCAGGTCTGAGCACTGGGTGAATCCCTCCCCACAGTCTGAGCATTTATATTCAGTCTTCTCCTTGGGCTTGACCTGCTGCCCTTCCAAGTTAGGGTCCTCATGACGAGGTTCTATGGGTTCAGATACTTTCCCAGATGATTCCACTCCTCCACAAAAATCTGTCTCTACCACCGTCTTCCCATTCTCAATCTTTGTCTCCTCACCTGAAACATTAAATATATACTACCAATTACTTGTTTTTTGATGCTTAGGGAAGGGAATCTGCAATTAGGACGAATAAATTTAAATCAAGCCATGTGTGCCAAGTGGAAATGTTGTGGATGCTTGCATCTGCACAGAATATACACGCAATGGTACACAAGAAATTGTTAACAGTGGCTGCTCGGGGGAGGATGGGGACTGTGGCAGGAGGCAGCTTATCTTAAATGGTTTGAACTTGATCATGTGACATACACACAGCACACAAAGTTAGCAAGCAAGCAAACAGTCTCAAAGGGCATGGCTGTACATTCTTGAAAATGGTTTGTCAGCTGGAGTATAAAAAAGCAAGGTCAACTGAGGGCCCTGGGGCCAATAAGAAAGAGAACGTACTGGAAATGAAGAAATGCAGACACAGAGCCCATTTTATCACTGACTGGCTGTGTAATCTAAACCCTCTGGGCTCACTGTCCTCACCAACAGATCAAAACTACTGGGTTTTACCCTCAAGGGTAACATGAAGTTCACAAAAATGACTTGAACTGTCCTGATCTCCTTGGACAGCAGCAGTTGCTTTCCTGTGTGGCTCAACAGATACCAAGTATCTTGATGTTGTAATAATTTGCTCATATGTCTGGTACGTGAAAGAGCGTAAGCAATGTCTGATGAATAAAACCCAAGCTCAGACACACAGGCACAGGTAGGTGAGTAGAATGGGCCTTCCAAGGCCACGAACCTAAATGAGGACGCAAAGCTGGAATGAGACAGAAAGCAGGAGAGAGAGGTCCTCAGCAGCACCAATAACAAGCTAGTGCAAGTTCATGACTGTGAGCCACATAAAGGCAGCAGATCAACTGCAAAGGGAGAGCACATGAGAGCCAAAGGAAACAGTGGAGGACTTGCAAGGAGAAGCCAGAGACAGCGAATCCGGTGCGAGGCACCTTGTGCACATCTTCCTGCAGCCACGCACAGGGGAGGGAGGGCTTAAAGGAAGAGAGATCCTTTTCCAGCAATGATCTAATGACATAAACAACTAAAAAGCAGGGGCAGCTCTGAAACCGGAAAACGACCTAAACTCTGAGTGTAAAACAGCATTTTCAACAGACCGGGAGGGCAAGGGACAGTGTCACGGATCTACCGTGACTACATTTACTTGTCATATTTAAAATATAAGCCCATGATGGGGCGCCTGGGTGGCTCAGTCGGTGAAGCACCTGCCTTCGGCTCAGGTCATGATCCCGGGGTCCTGGGATCGAGCCCTGCATCGGGCTCCCTGCTCAGCGGGAAGCCTGCTTCTCCCTCTCTCTCTGCCATTCCTCCTGTTTGTACTCTCTCTCTCTGTGTCAAATAAATAAATAAGATCTTTAAAAAAAAAAGTAACGGACAGAAACAACAAAGAGGAATTTCAGTGACAAAGGAAATACAGTGAAAAACCAATCTAGGTGACATTTAGAAATAAAGGACAGTAATAATACTACAACAACTTGAAGGAGACAAGAAAAAATGAGCACTGGCCCACGTGGCTGGGGTTCTTCGCCTCGGGTGAGAAACCAGCGAACCTTGTTTATTCACCCCCACGGTAACTGGAAGGAGGAGGAGATGAAGGGTGGCACAGGAGAGGCCTTTGGTTTCTGCTGAACAGAAACACCAAGGAAAGGACGGGGGGAAATGTTTGGGGTGATAGTAATCCTCCAGATCTAGATTGTGGCGGTGATTAGAAGACTGAGTTTTGTCACATTTGTGAGAACTCACTGACCCGGACACTTAGAGTGATTTCTACTGTGTGTAGATTATACCTCAAACAACCCGACGCAAAACAAACACAAAAGCTGGGCCGCCGGAGGGGACGCCAAAGCTGTCCCACGTGAGAAGATGCAGCTGTTTCTTACCCTTCTCTTCTTCAGGCTTTGGGACGTCACGCTCAGCCTGGACCTGCGGCTCCCGCGCTGCTTCCACAGGGGCCGCCTCCTCTGCGAGCATCTTCTGCTTCTTTGCCTGGTCTGGGCCCTAGGGACGGTTATGTAGGCACAGTTAGGGACATGTGGGCTTAGGCGGAAACTGTTCAGGAAACACTTCCACGTGAGGAAGGAGCAGAGAAACCAGGGGTCGGGGGGGTGGGGAAAAGCGGCTGGGGAATCAGCACGTTCAGCTCATCCCAGCAGACAGCAGGGAGGCTGACCTACAGCTTCGAGCAGCCAGACTGGAAAGAAACCGAACCAAAGCTTAGCAGTTCTCCTGCTACTGAGCTCATGCCCACCTCTCCGGCCCAAGGTCTCAGCTCCCGCTTTTCTGCAAAAGAACGAACCTGCTCCTTACCACATGTTGTCCTGCTTCTCCAAGCTCTGGCTGCAAATCCTCCAGCACAGTCACCACCTGCTCGCCGCTCTCCGGGTGGTGCTCCCGCACCCGAGCCTGCAGCTCCTCGGGCAGGATGGTCAGGAACTGCTCCAGCACCAGCAGCTCCACGATCTGCTCCTTGCTGTGCGTCTCGGGCCGCAGCCACTGACAGCAGAGCTCCCGGAGCCGGCTCAGCGCCTCGCGGGGTCCTGTGGTCTCTTCATATCGCAACTGCCTGAACTGTTTGCACAGCGGTTCTTGTCCAAGGCCGGTGCTGTTTCCTGGCAGCTTGAATCCCTGTTCCCAAGTAGAGCAGGGATCCTCCTTCACTATCCGAAGCCCCTTCTTCTTCAGATTCAGAGGAGCTGGGGAATGGGCATTAGCCAATGCTGTCGCCATCCCCAGCGTCAGCCGGCTTGCGCTCTCTGCCCTGGAGAACTTCCTTTCCACGGTCTCCTGAAAATGTAAAAACAAGAATCACAGAAACAGGTGGCTCAGTCGGTTAAGTGTCTGCCTTTGGCTCAGGTCATGATCCCAGGGTCCTGGGATCAAGTCCCGCATCGGGTGCCCTGCTCAGTGGGGAGTCTGCTTCTCCCTTTCCCTGTGCCCCTCCCCTTCCCCCCAATCTCAAATAAATAAATAAATCTTTACCAAAAAAAAAAAAAGAATCACAGAAACAGTAGCTGTAGTAGTAACAGTAACCACAGCAATACACCTTTGCTGGGTTCATACAATTCCAATAATTACTATCAATTTCCTTCTCTCCAAAACAACCATTCCTAAAAACAGAACACACATACAAAATAAGAAAACTTTGTTCTAGGGCGCCTGGGTGGCTCAGTTGGTTAAGCGACTGCCTTCGGCTCAGGTCATGATCCTGGAGTCCCGGGATCGAGTCCCGCATCGGGCTCCCTGCTCGGCAGGGAGTCTGCTTCTCCCTCTGACCCTCCCCCCCTCATGCTCTATCTCATTCTCTCTCTCAAATAAATAAATAAAATCTTAAAAAAAAAAAAAGAAAACTTTGTTCTACCCAAGATTGCCAGCTGACAGAGCAGGAATAATAAATCTGAAAAGATCACCATTTTGCAGCTTGATGAAATAACTAATTGAACCAAAGACCACAAATGGGTAAAGTCACTGGGCAAAAGGAGTGGGGAGAAAGGACACTCTCACAGTCTCCAAGAACCACCATGCTGACTGCTTATTAATTACAAAAAAACAATGGAGACATCTGGAAGCCACAAACTTCAATGATCAAGCCCAGCAACACCAACAGTCAGACAACTGACCTTGTGCCTTACCACTTACGCAGCATTTTTACTAAATGTTTCATATGAATCTAATAATGAGGAGACTTTCAGATAAATCCTGAATGCAGCTCATCTACAACAGTCAATTTCACAAAAATAAAAAGAGGTATTGTTCTGGATTAAACAGACACCTAAATTAATTGTGAAAACTGGCTCTTGGGTTTAAAAACACTATAAAACCTGGTTGGGCTCCAAATACAGTTTGCTGTTATACAGTCCTGGATGTGGATGGTAACTCCCACCAGATACATATATATATATAGGTCGAAAAATGGACTTAAAATTTAAAAAGTCAAATCCTACTGTTTTTTTTTAAAGATTTTATTTATTTATTTGACAGAGAGAGAGATAGCGAGAGAGGAAACACAAGCAGGGGGAGTGGGAGTGGGAGAAGCAGGCTTCCCGCCGAGCAGAGAGCCTGATGAGGGACTCGACCCCAGGAGCCTGGGATCGTGACCTGAGCCGAAGGCAGACGCTTAACGACTGAGCCACCCAGGCGCCCCAAATCCTACTGTTCTTAATAGAAATGAAAAAGTCAAAGAAAGTGATGATTATTAGCCAGAAATAAAAGTTTGGTATTGCAACAGTTAATTTTATGTGAACACCTGATTATGGGGTGCCTAGATATTTGGTCAAACATTATTCTGGGGGTTTCTGTGAGTGTGTTTTGGGATGAGAGTAACATTTACATCAGTGGACTGAGTAAAACAGACGCCCTCTATAATGTAGGTGGGCTTCGTCCGATCAGTTGAAGGTCTCAATAGAACAAAAAGGCTGACTCTCCCCCAAGTAAGAGAATTCTCCCTGCTTGACTGCCGTCACACGGGGACATCAGCTTTTTTCCTGCCTTCGGACTCAAATGGAAACATCAGCCCTTCCTGGATCTCGAGACTGCTGGCCTTCTACTTGCTAATGTCCCTGCACCATCGGATCTCCCGGTTCTCAGGCCTTCGGACTCAGAATGGAACTAAACCATCGGCTCTCCTGGGTCTCCAGCTCACTGACTCACCCTGCAGATCCTGGGGACTTGCCAGTCTCTGTAATTTCATGAACCAATTCCTCATAATTAATCTGTCCCTACGTGTCTATGTCTATGTATTTCCTACCGGTTCTGCTTCTCTGGAGAACTCTAATACAGATACATAGCATATGTTGCTGAATTAGTGGTGGTCATTTCTATGACATGACTAAATGCATCAAACACAATATATAATAAATAATATGATAAATGGACCCTTCCAGCCTACTTTCACATCTTGTGCATCAGATCAATCAAGATCTATTGACTCTGCCTAAATAGCTCTCAAATCTATTCTCTCCTCTTCATCCCCCTTGCCACCATCTCCTCCTATCCAGACTACTGTGACTGATCTTTCTGACTCACCAATCCATTTCCCACACTGCAAACAGTGATATTTCTAAAGAGAAGATAGGACTGTATCTCTGCTGTGCATTTACTGCATTTAGTGACTCATCACTACCCTTAGTATCAAGTTAAAGACATCTAATATGGCTTAAAATTTTCTTATGAGCTAATGAACTTTCAGTTCCTCAAATTTATGATACTCTTTCCTGTTCCTGGGTCCTTCCACATCGAACACTCTTCAACTCACCAATTTTTTTTCTCATTAGTGCCCATATACCCTTCATGTCTCAGCATAATAAAACAATAAGCCAACACAACTGTTTTATGTATTTTATGAGTACTGATGCGTTTAATCTTCACACAACTGTATCAAGACACAGTTGCCAACTTCATTGCACAGAGAAGGATACTGAGACATGGAGAGTTTAATAACTTACACAAGATCCCAAAGCTCAACCTCAGATCTTTCCTCCAAGAGCTCTAACCTTTGACTTAACTTTGCCTTCTCTCTCTCATAATCCACATCTGATCCAACAGCAAAGACTGCTGGCTCCGCCTTCCAGGTAGATCATTAATCTGACCACGACTAACCACTTCTACCATAACACAAGTTCAAGACAGCCGCACCTCCTACCTAAATTACTTGCAATAGTTTCCCTGATTCCATTCTCGCGGCCTTACGGTCTTACCTCATCGTGAGTTCCCAGCTATAGATGCTTTAAAACATAAATCAGATCATGTTTTCCCTCTGCTTAAAATCCTCCAAAAATTCTTCACACCAAGAAACGACCAAATTACTTCCACAATAAACACCTCCTCCCGCTCCCCAGCCTCTCGATACCGTCCTCTACACACCCCGCCCCCGTTCATTACGGCCGCGTCTACATTCCCGGTCTCCTCGCTACTCCTCGAGAGTGCCAAGCAAGCGTGGAGGCCTTTGCACTTGCTGTTCGCTCTGCCTGAAAGCGCGTGCCCCAAAGGCCACACAGGTCTTTTCATGTTCTTCAGGTTTCTGCTCAAGCACTACGTTCTAAGGCTTACCTTCAACACCTGCTTAAAATTGCGCTCAACGGACGAAACAAGTGCAGCCTAAGTTGGGCCCAGGTCAGCAGATCCGCAGCTTCGGGACGCGCCCGGCCCCCTACCCGGCCTGCGGGCCCTCTGTCGCAGAAAGCTTCTCTGCACCTAGGACACCAGCCGCTCCCCAGCCCGGGTCTGCAGGGCCTTCCCAGACGGAGCGCACACACCACGCACCCAGCACCGACCCTCAGGGCCAGCCAGGCGCGCTCCAGCACGGCCCGGGATCCTCGCCCAGCGCCAACGCCCGCTCCCCAGCGCACCGTCGCCTCCGCTCTAGGCACGCGGGAGGACCGCGGCTCGATGGTGTCCGGCTTCCGGCGCGCGGCAGGGGGCGGAGCTCCGCCCCCTGGCGGCGCGCCGGGCGAGCGCGGGCGGCCCTCGTCCGCCCGCCGAAGTTGATTTTATTAGGGGAAAGCAGGCCCGCTCGGTTAACTGTTACCGTGGACAGCCAGCATTTCTACTTTGCTCACTCACAAATTAAACACAGACACGTACCTTTCCATTTCTCCCCAATTTAAAAAGTCATCAAACACAACGGCAAAAATATATGTCACCGTATCGGCGTTTTTTTCCTTTTTTTTCGTAGTATCAAAGAGTTGAAGATTAAATTGAACAATGAAAATATATTTGTATTGAAATATTTAAGGTAATGAAAAATTAAGTAGATTACTAGAAAAGTATAATCAGCAATACTTTGCAGAGAATGTAGGTTTTAGGGGGAAAAAAACATCAGATATCACTACAAAAATAATTCTACAGAAGAAAAGAGAAAAATATTCCTTCTTATTCACCTTACCAAAAACTGTTTTTTAGTCTTTGAATAAAATAAATCCTTTTAAAAATCTAAACAACTTCTGTTTAATTAGTTGATAGTTTTGAAATATCATTATATATACTAATCATTATTTTATGACAGGTAATTTATTCAGTGTTTTCAGCATTGAAATTATCACAGCAAAAGAAAAAAACATGTTTCATGACAACAAGGAGAGTTAACATCTCCTCCTTGGGTGCCAGAAGCTTGGAAGTATCTTTTAGAAATAGCAATTAAATATATTCACCTTAAAACTTCCTTAGGCAAACAAAATGCAGTCAATGCAAATACTTTACTAATTAGAAGTTAACTTTTTTTTTGACAGAAAACTCATATGTCTGATTTTCTTTCTTTCTAAAGAAGGGCTTATATATTTTTTGAAAATTATGTAAGAGATAAACATAAAATTTAAAAAGGAAGTAAATGTATCTTAATTTACTGCCCCTTTCAAATTCTCTACCATGGCTGGCTTCTTAAACGTCACTCATAGTATCAAGGCTTAGATTGGCATTGTATTGAATAACCCATGAAAATCAAAATGTAGGGGCGCCTGGGTGGCTCAGTCATTAAGCGTCTGACTTCTGCTCAGGTCATGATCCCAGGGTCCCCCAGCATCGGGCTCCCTGCTTGGCAGAGAGCCTGCTTCTCCCTCTCCCATTCCCCCTGCTTGTGTTCCCTCTCTTGCTGTCTCTCTCTCTGTCAAATAAATAAAATCTTTTTTTTTTTTAAGATTTTTTTTTTTTTTTTTTGAGACAGAGAGAATGAGAGAGAGAGAGCACATGAGAGGGGGGAGGGTCAGAGGCAGAAGCAGGCTCCCTGCCGAGCAGGGAGCCCGATGCGGGACTCGATCCAGGGACTCCAGGATCATGACCTGAGCCGAAGGCAGTCGCTTGACCAACTGAGTCACCCAGGCGCCCCCCCTTTTTTTTTTTTTTAAGATTTTTTTTAATTTAAATAAATAAAATCTTTAAAAAGAAAATCAAAATTTAGTTAAACAAAGCAGAGTTTAAAAAAAAAATTCAAGGTCTGCATTTTTAATTTAAGTAGTCTATCTTTTGGAAGGGGTAGAGGTAGGTAAGAATTAATAAAGATGCGGGCGCCTGGGTGGCTCAGTTGGTTAAGCAACTGCCTTCGGCTCAGGTCATGATCCTGGAGTCCCAGAATCGAGTCCCGCATCGGGCTCTCTGCTCAGCGAGGAGCCTGCTTCTCCCTCTGACCCTCCCCCCTCTCATGTACTCTCTCTCATTCTCGCTCTCTCAAATAAATAAATAAAATCTTTAAAAAAAAAGAATTAATAAAGATGCTATCTTACAGGACAGACTACATGTTGCTAATTTTAAAAATCAATTTTCAAATTTGAGATTATCATTTTTCAGGATTATCCTTATTTTTGTAAACAAAATGGTGGTCCGTATGTTTCCATCAGGTCCATTCTTAAGATATTCAAAATGAAAGCTTCTTCTTCTATAGGATCTGTAGAGGCCCTATTGCATTACAAGTCATGCTACCATGCTATAGCATAAGATAGCAGTTCTTAGCTTTTTGTAATGATGCTTTCTGCTTTTCTCTCGGCTTCCACATATTCAGCAAAATATTATTCATTATTCTGAATTTTAAATAGAAAATTATGTGACCAGGGGCGCCTGGGTGGCTCAGTTGGTTAAGCGACTGCCTTCGGCTCAGGTCATGATCCTGGAGTCCCTGGATCGAGTCCCGCATCGGGCTCCCTGCTTGGCAGGGAGTCTGCTTCTCCCTCTGACCCTCCCCCATCTCCTCTGCTCTCTCTCTCTCTCTCTCTCTCTCTCTCAAATAAATAAATAAATAAAATCTTTAAAAAAAAAAAAAAAAAAAGAAAATTATGTGACCAGTGATTGTTCTAAACAATAAAAAACCTACAAATGAGTCCAATAAACTTAACCCATAGTTTTATATTAGGAAATCTGTAACTTTAAACCATCATATGAATAAACTAATAAAGAAAAATCCGAGGGGCGCTTGGGTGGCTTAGTTGGTTAAGAATCTGACTGTTGATTTCAGCTCAGGTCATGATCTCAGGATTGTAAGATTGAGCCCCGTGTTGGGCCCTGCACCCAGTGGGGAGTCTGCTTAGGACTGTCTCTCCCTCTCCCTCCCCCCCTCCCCCAGACCCGCTCATGCTCGCTCTCTCTAAAAAAAAAAAGAAAAAATGAAACGCCATTTTTCACCTATTAGATTGGCAAAGATCAAAAGGTTTAGAAGTACAATATTGTTGGTGATGTAGGTGTGTAAACTGGTACATCTTATTTACAAAGCAATGTTGCAAAATCTATTAAAATGTAAAAGCACATAGAACATGTGACATTCTTAGATTTTTCCTGACCACCCTATCAAAAACCTCCCCCTATTATTGTCTCTAGTCCCTTATTTTCTTCACAGCATGCCGCAATTAATACATATTTGTCTGGTAGTTTTTAAAGGTCTGTCTCCTCCAGTAGAATGTAAAATTCTGTTGTGATGGCAAGGATCAAATTTAACTTGCTCTCTGGTTTATATCCAGTACCTGCCATAGTGCCTAGCATATAAAAAGCACCTAATAAATATTTTCCATTTAATCCAAGAACTCCACTTATAGGTGGCCATTTTTAGATGATCCAAAGAATTCTTTTTGACCCAATAATTCTATTTCTAGATGAGAATGTTACAGATAATATTCTCACATATCCGCAAAGATTTTCACTTCAGTACAGTGTAATTGCAAAATATAGGAAATATCTTAAACATCCAATAAAATGTGGTCCTTTCATTCAATAGAACATTATAAAGTCATTAAAAAGAATAAGGTGTATTTATATGCATTGATTAAAACATCTCCAAGATGTATTAAGTGAAAAAAGCAAGGTGTAAGTTCATGGGTGAAATGTGGTATGGTTTGTTTCTAAAGATAGAAATATACATATGTTACATTGGCTTTTACCAGTGCTCCCCAATACTCTGGGGAAATTCTCAAGGTAGTGTGGTCCAGTGCCAATCAAGTCATCTATTAGGATGAAGGTGCCCTTCCACCTCATACTGCCCTGTGAGATTCTAGAACCCCACCCCTTCACCCTCAGCTCTGTGGGGCTTAGTAGGGTCTGGAGCCTTGAAAAGGGGGTCCCCTTTTCAAATGAGATAGTTTGCTTAGCGATGAAATGAAGTCTTAGGATTCAGGCAGATGTCACTGGATGACAATGAAGGCTTTATCATAGACCATGAGTGGAGCTCACTCTAAAGTCTTCTCTAACACTGGAGCTAGCCAGCCTTTCAATGCTAACTTTGTTGTCCATGAGGTCCCTCCTGATCTGATCTTTTCGTGAACTCCACCAACTTCATTCTTTATACCTTCTCATTTTTTTTCTTTCTCCTCTTAGTCTAAGGTGGCACCTAATCTACTCTTTGGAAGACCCAATCACAATGGACCTTCATCTTTTCTTTTCAGATCTATTTTGATGGATAAACCCTATGTCCCCTTCAGCCAGGTATTCCCTAATAGTCAAAAGCAAGCTTCAAGAAAATTTTGGCTTTCAGCACATGTACTGTGTTTTTTAGAAATCATTCAAAATGATAGTGGGCGTTTGTTGGTTGCCTATACACCTTCCCAACATTACCCTGATTTTCATTCAGGTATCCACTTCTTCCCCATGTAGCCTATAAATTGACTATACTCACAGCTCCAGGAGTAGGCCTATCTCTGTGACAACAGTACCTTTTATGAGAGTGGGCATGTGACCTAAGCTAATCCAATTAGGGTCATCTCAGGATTCTTGTTTGGAATGCCAAGACAGAAATGTTTTCTCTCCTCAGAGGTGGACCAGGAAGTATATAACCAAACTCAGGACCTTTGGCAACCCTTTTGTTATTTAAGGGAAAACAGGCTACGGAGTAAAATGACCCACGGAGAGAAAAAAGTTAAGGTCCCATAAAGCCATGCAGGAAACCCATTTTCCTGCAGGGCTTTTCAGTTACACGAACCAATAAATCTCCTTTATTTTTTAACTCAATCTGTTAACTGCAACCAGAAATATACACTCATTTGAATCCTTTGTTCTTTCTGGGGTTCTTCTGGTCCTGCTAGGGGCAAATGAAGGGCTCCATGAAGCCCTTCAAGAGAGAGAGAGAGGTCAGGTTCAACAGGGAAAATAATCTTCAGGTTAATAACTCCAACCTTTAACCTGCAGCGTGCTTGTATATACACAGAACTTATGAACAGATATAACAGACATCAAGAAGAGGTTTCTTTGAGGAGAAGAATCAGGGACTAGGATGAAAGACCTTTTATTAACTCTCCAACTGTAGTATTTGAATATTTGTTAAGCCATGTGCACATATTAAATTTAAAATAACAAAATAAATTGTTAAAGAGATCTCAAACAGCAGCTTTTTCTTGAAGGACTTTCTAACATAGTAGATACAGTAGCACCATGAAGTCTTTTCACACTATTTTGGTCATATAAAATGGTTGTTAAAAGTCCTGCTGAACAACAAAAAGTCCTTACTTGTCATCTTTCACTTTTGTCTTTCTGTACACCATCTCTCGGAAACTGGCTAGAATCTTATTCTCTCTCTTCCGTCTCTCTTCCTGGTTAAAGGATGCAAGGGCTCTCTTCTCATCGGCACTGTAGATCTGGTTCTCTTTACGCAGTCGTACAGCCTCCATTCTACGATGCCTGCTACCACTCATAACATAACCTGAGCATTCAAATGAAGCAATCTCTTCACTTGTCAGCCCAATTTCACCTCTTCGTGGGATTCGCTTTCCAGCTTTTACATACTCCGCCATTGCTGCACCTTCACCTGGGAGCAGAGCATGGCCATAGTTCAAAGGTTTCTCATCTTGGGAGGTGTGTATTATAGGTGCTTCTGGACCTATCAGATCCAGGGTATCTGCAATCTTTGACTGCCCAATCCAGATCTCTTCCGGCAACTCCCCTTCTGAATCTTTAAAGCTTGAGTCACTGGATTCTTTTTTAGTCTTCTTATTCTTATTCTTCTTGGTTTTTTTACCCCTGTGTTTCTTTTTCTTCTCCTTCTTCTTGGCTTTTTTGGCTCTCTTTTTATCATCAGAGCTAGAATCAGTGTCGGAGTCTGAATTCGCATCACTATTATCAGAGTATTTCCTATGCTTCCTTTTGGACTTTTTCTTTCTTTTTTTCTTGCTTTTTGAACGACCGGTCTTCTTCCTTTTTTCTTCAGAGCTGGAGTCTGAACTGCTGGGCTTCTGAGTCTTCACCTCATCATCCTCCACGGGGGTGTGCGCATCAGAATCCGGCTCAGGAAACTTTGGAGACAGCCCCCACACCTCAGGAGCCCCCAACTCCCCAATCCTCTCTCTCTCTCTCAGCCTCCTCTGCCGGTAGCTCTCCTCCTCCTCCTTCTCGTGCTCCTCCGCCCACTGCCGGTCGCCCGCATAGTCGTGGTGATGGTAGCGGTACCCGCCATAGTAGACGGAAGAGGATGAGAATGCGTAGTTGCGGGCCGCCGGGGCCGCCTCTCGACGGCGGCCAAGCGGGCAAGGGGCGCCAACGCCCGACCCTCCCCACGGAGGCCTGAGGCCCTCGAGGCCGCGGGAGCGAGAGCGGCCACGGCCTCCCAACGGGGAGCGTCTGGCCTGCGCAGACGGCGGGCTCCCCGACGAGCTGCGTCGCCACCTCCGAGAGCCCGCGGTGTCCTCGACATAACGGGACCGGGACACCGGGGCCATGAGCCACGCCCTCACGGGCGATCCAAGGAGCAACGCCGGACAGTTACCACAGACACAGCCGCAGCCGGTACTTCCCACCCCCCGAGGCGCTTCGGCGACGCTTCTGCCGCGACTTCCTCTTCCGGCGGATAGCTGGGCGAGGACGCAGCGCGCGCGGGCGGGGACGGGGAACGCCAGCGCCGGAGGCTTCTCTGGGGCAGTGGGTGGAGAGGCGAGGCGGAGCTTGTGGTTAGGCTCCGCCTCTGTGCCCTGAGCCCGTGGGTCGCAGAAGAGGAGTTTGTACCCGTGACCCCCTCTACTGCTCAAACGTCTTCTACGCTGCTTGGATATTCGCCTTCAACCGTCTTAATATCCTTCGCTCCTCCTCGCTCCCTTCGGCCCTCTTTATCATTGCCCCTTGGTGGAGGTTTCCTACTTCCCACGCTCCTTTTGTTGATCCTCAGAAAGGAACCTGTCCACCATCTTCACGGAGGAAATACTTCTACTAGTGAATTGCAAACCCCACTTGTGCCTACTGGAAGCAAGAACCAGAACTTCTTTTGGAAACGAAGTTTAAGCTCAGCCTCTGAGCCAAGTGAAGGCCGGAGTTACGATTTTAATCGCTTCTCGGCCTTTTGGGTAAGATCAAGTGTGATTTTAATTCTTAAATTCACAGACTTTTCTACCCCTAAAATGCAGGGAAGCATCCAACCCAGTCTTGTAGATGTCGCCTAACCTGGTTAATTTCTCCAGAAATTTTGTGATTGGGAACCACTTTCTGCACACACTTTGTTCACTCTCTGAAATGGTCAGCGTTTCATGCAAGATCATTTTCCTTTGATCTTAAAATGTATGTAGGCATACCATCATCTTGGTTCTCTATAGTTAAGTTGACCTCAGTTATTTGACAGACTTGTAAAGTGACAGAAAAGCTAAGTCAGAATTTAGAAATAGTGCTTTCCTGCTGCTAGGACTCTAAACAGTAAAGTGGGGAAATTAAATTGAATAGGATCAAATTAGATTTTTAGATGATATTTATAAGCAAGATGAGATGCTCACTATGGAAGTCAGCAACCTGCAAACCCTCAAATTTGATATCAACATTCCCATTGCCTATCATTTCCTGTGCAGATATGCTAGGGATCTCCATGCCAGCATGAAGACATTGACCTTGTCCTGCTTCATCCATGAGATGACTGCGGGAATAGGAATGTATCCAGTAGAGGGCCTCCAAGCTAGCTGCTGACTCCTTCCTCCTGACCCTCTACTGAAGAAGTTCAGACACTGGGCTCCTACCCTGGAGTATTACAGTGGCTACAAGACCTCTGATCTTCACCCCTTGGGCAAGCAGTTGAACATCCTGCTGATTTTGCATCTTTGTAATAGGCTCAAGACTGTGCAGTCCAAGTATTGTCACCAGGTCTTCTTTGAAGTCACCGAAATTTCTCTTTTTATTTGATTGTTTATTTGATTTCACCCCAGATACAAAGTGGAGTTTGGGAGAAATCACAAAAGAAATAAAAAGTGTGATTCTTGACCTTGCGATGCCTAGAAATGTATCAGGGAGAAAGTAAAAGGCAAAACCTAAAAATACAGAAAGTAACACTACAAAATGATAATGTGCAGGGACATGTTGAAGCTGGAGGAGATTTTGAACTATTACTTATTCTGAGGCTTAGAATCAGCACTCTGGCAGCAGCCACCAGAGCCGGGCAGGCATTTAAATAGGCTGCATTTATTCTGTCTCTGAATTTGTCTTTTGATCACTTTGCTGCATTTTTACTCTTTGTCTTCCCAAACTGATAATGTTGTAAACATTTAAGTCTTTTAATGAAAGAAAATAAATTATTATAGTATTTGATTAGAAATTTAATAAAAATTATTTTTGTTAAAACTAGTAATACATTTTTTGTAAGACAGGTTTCCTAATGGGAAGAATGAAAAAATTGAGGAATAACATTTTGCTTAATTGGGGTACTACCATTATAAGGCAAACACAGCCATAGATAATATATAAATGAACATGAATGTGTTCTAATAAAACTATTTATAGATACTGAAATTTGAATTTCTGCAATTTTCACATCATATTCTTCTGATTTTTCCTCAACAATATGAAAATATAAAATAATTTCTTGCTCACGCCATACAAAAACAGGCAGTGGGCCAATTTTGGTCTGTAGACAGTAGTTTGTTGACCCCTGACTTAGTAGAGAAAGCAGTGGTACAAAAAATACGCTGATAGGAATAAAAATAAATGCCTACCATATCTTTTTGGGGGGAGGGGCTTTTATTTTCTTAATTTTATTTATAGATGAGCAAATATTCATTCAGATAGAGCACAAAAATGTATTTGAAGATCTTTTTTAAAAAATGGTAGTTTTGGGGGCACCCTGGTGGCTCAGTCGGTTAGGTGGCCAACTCTTGATTTCAGCTCAGGTCGTGATCTCAGGGTCCTGGGATCAAGCCCTGCGTTGGGTTCCATGCTCAGTGGGGAGTCTGCTTGAAGATTCTCTCTCTCCCTCTCCCTCTGCCCTTAGCCTTGCTTGTACACGTGGCTGCTCTCTCTCTCAAATAAATAAATAAATCTTAAAAGAAAAGAAAATAGGTAGTTTTTGAAATAGCAATACATTCTAATCATTAAGAAAAGCACCAGATGTTGAAAGCTCAGCTAAAATGAAATTGTTCTCATAGGTAATATCTTACTATCTTTCTCAAAATTGTTTTCCATAAATTTTCCCAGTGTGGCGGCTGCTGAGCCCAAGCCTCCAGGCAGGGGAACACCACCTGGGAAGAGCACTGCCCACAGTCTGGGGCACCTACATGTGGGGGGCTTTTTGTTTGTTTATTTTTACAATAAAGGTACATGCAGTATTGTAAATGTATTTTTTTTATGATTTTGTGAAGGGTGGACTATGCCTGGGCCAGCGCTCCTAACCACGGTGCTGGTGAAGGGGCGACCCTACAGTGGTTTTAAAGCTGTATTCAACCTCTTCTCTGCACATTATCATTTTGTAGTGTTACTTTCTGTATTTTTAGGTTTTGCCTTTTACTTTCTCCCTGATACATTTCTAGGCATCGCAAGGTCAAGAATCACACTTTTTATTTCTTTTGTGATTTCTCCCAAACTCCACTTTGTATCTGGGGTGAAATCAAATAAACATACCTGGATGAATGAATCAATCAGGGACCCTCTCACTGTAGAAACAAGACTCTTGCTTAAACGTGCAGTTTCTAAGAAAGAGACGGGTAGTGGACGTTAGGAATAGAGTGTGAAGAGACATGAGGGAGACTCCTAGCAATGCCACTTCCTCACCAATGGAAGAGTCAGAGGAGATAAATATAAAAATGCTTAATGGATTCTAATGTTGTGTCTATACAGAGCCAGGAGTAGGGTGAGGCGAGAGAGGCACTGAGGGCCCAAATCTAAGGACACATCCACTCTCTTAAATTCTGTGACCTAAGTGCCTCTCTCACCTCACCCAACTCCCAGCTCTATAAACAATAGGTGTAGACAAAGGAGCATCCTATTTTTCCTGATGCAACATATAAAATAAATTCTGTTGAATCATCTGTAGTCTCACACAGAGGATACAGAATTAGGAAAAAATACTGTATGATTTTGGAACTAGTACAGTTCATGTTGTAACAGTTTCATAAGAATCTATATGGTTGATTCCCTTAATACAAAATACCTAACACGTAGGCATTTTTAAGGTTTCTATGCAGGTTGGAGAATTGTTTCTTCTCCATTGTTCTGAAGATTTCTATATACTGATGCCTAGAAGGGTCAGACCTGCCTCTAACAATTATAGCAACATCTCAACTGTTACTTGGACACTTAATTTGATCTTAATATTTCCATTAAGGTGTGTCAGGATTAAGTTTTTATGTCTTTAAGCAATAAACAAGAAGAAATGTACCGTCTGAGGGACTTTTAGAGACCTCAGAGTTAAATCAAAGATACCTACTTATAGTTTTCAACATAATGAATATAATGGGGAAATATAAGCACTTGGTGTAATGTACTTCTTTCCCATGTTCTCAAATTCTATTTTCTACTCTCCTGAATCTGCTTCTTCAGGTATGACTGAAATTCCAGTCTTATTCCTGGGACTCTAAATTCCCCAAGCTGAGAGAGTAACCCTTGTTACCTGGACAGTGACTGATGAATAGTATAGATGAGGGGCACTGTTCATGAGTTCATGAGAAACAATAATGGGTAAAAATTTCACTGGATAACTGAAGCTCTGAATAACAAAGCTTCTAGTCCTAACTTTGCTACCAATTATGTGAGGAACTTGAGCAACCCCTAAATTTCTCTGTGCTCAGCAGAGAAGTGAGTCTTTTAGTTTCTAGGGGTCTTTAAAAGCTGATCATATTGGGGTCCTTGGCTGGCTCAGTCAGCAAGCACGGGACTCTTGGTCTTGGGGTTGTGAGTTTGAGCCCCATGTTGGGTGTAGAGATTACTTAAAAAATAAAATCTTAAAAAAAAGTTGATCATATCTTTAAAAGGTCATATAGCCATACTATCATTTTTTAATTTTCTCTGGCAGCAAGGTGACTGCTCCTCAACAGGTAAAAGCAGTGGCACCTGGTTAAAGTTAAGCATCTGCCTTCGGCTCAGGTCATGATCCCAGCGTCCTGGCACCACTTAAAGGCTTTTGGACTGAATTATTCAAGAAAGAAGTAGGACTTTGTATACTTAAAAAGCAAATTTCTGTGGAAAACTTCAAATATGTATAAGTGTAAAGAGCATATTATAGTGAACCCCTATGCCTCTCACTCAACTTCAGCTATCGCGGTACCTTTCTTTGTGTGTGTTCTCTAGTTCTGAGTATTTTATTTATTAATTTTAGGTAGGCTCCATGCCCAGTGTGGAGCCCAACACGGGGCCCAAACTCAGAGCTTAAGACCTGAGCTGAGATCAAGAGTCTGAGGCTAAACTGAGCCACCAGGTGCCCCTAGTTCTGATTATTTTAAAGCAAATCCAGACATTATATCAGTACACCGACAAGTACCTCAGTATAAATTTCTATCAAATGAGGACTTTTTTCCTTAACATAACCCCAATATCATTATGACAACTAAATTGATAGTAACTCCCTAATATCATTGTGTTTTAGTTTTCCCAGTTGTCCCAAATGTGTTTTTACAGCTGTTTTGCTCTGATCAGGTTCCAAATAAGGTTTGCATTTGGCTGATACATTTATTCGGTCTCCTTTAATTTAAAACAGTTCCCTTTTCTCTGCTGCCTTTTCAAAAAATGCCATGTATTTGTTGAGGATCCAGGTTTTTCTGTCCTATGGAATATCCCACATTCTGAATTTTATTTATTGCTTCTTTTAAGTACCATTGAGCTCATTAATTCTCAAACGTACCTGCATATCACAACTACCTATGAAAATTTTATAGTTATGCACACCTAAGTTCCATCCTTCGATCTTCTGATTGAATTGATCTTGGTTGCAACCAAGATATCAAGATGCTTTAACGCTCCCCAATAATTCTAATGTGCTGTGCAGTGTGAAAAATGCTAACTTGCTTCTGAATCTCACCGATATGCAACTACTAGGATCTAGAAACCTAATTTGATTCAGGTTCACTTGTTTTGCCAACAATGCTTCATAGCAATGCCTTGTACCTCTTGTGGCGGCTCATCAAGAGACAAATATTTTCTAGTAGTTTTCATTTGTAACAGCCTTTGGGACCTCTCATTTTCTTAAGTTCTATCCCTTTCTTGCTACCCTTTGAACCGCAGAGGGATAGACGGAGGAATAAAAACTCAGTAAGGGGGACGCCTGGGTGGCTCAGTCGGTTAAGCGACTGCCTTCGGCTCGGGTCATGATCCTGGAGTCCCGCATCGGGCTCCCTGCTCGGCGGGGGGTCTGCTTCTCCCTCTGACCCTCCCCCCCCCATGCTCTCTGTCTCTCATTCTCTCTCTCGCAAATAAATAAAATCTTAAAAAAAAAAAAAAAGCTCAGTAAGGTACCAGCGTTGTACTTTTCCACTTTATAAACTTCTATACCAAACTTGCATTCCACTGAGTAGAAAGGGGACTTACGGACATCTCAGTCCAGCAAAATAACTTCTGTCACTTCTGGCTTAAATCTTGCCCCCTCTGGCTCAAAGGAATCTCAGGGTTTCCTTCCATTTTAGTGAAGGCCTCGCTTACTATAGGTCAGCCATTATTCTAAGAACTTTACACACACACAAAACTCACTTACTGCTCACAACATCCCTATCTACTATTATTACCCCCAGTTAAGATTGGAAAAGTCAGGCACAAAGAGGTTATGTAGTTAACGGAGGTCACCCAGCTAGTAAGTGGTAAATAAAGCCAGGATTATGAGCCCAGGTATCTTGGCTTCAGAGTCTGTGGATCTACTCACTGAGCTAGACTCTGAATGGGAACTGGGAAGAAACAGAAAGCAAGCAGGAGGGAATAGGGTCCCGAAACCAGGGACAGCAGAGTTCCCCGAAGTAGGGAGCCGCATAAGCCTGGCTGCTGAAAGGAGGCCCTGGAAAATGTAAAGTGGTAACTGGTGGGGGAGGTTGGGCACTCCTAGTTAATTCGGCTGGAGGGGTCGGAATGGCTTTGTTGGCGGTTTGCTGCCTACAACGTGGTAAGGAGGAATGCAAGCGGACTAGACAGGGATAGGGAGGGCGTTCCTCCAAGCCTTTGGCCTTAAAGGTCAGGACAGTGACAGCTGGAGGCAGGCAAGGCCCTGGGGCAGCCACTGCTCTCTCCCAAGCAGGCGCCTGGGGATGGCTCCGGCTTCTTTTGCAGGCCCTCCTGCCAGAGCAATAAGGACGCCGAGGAAGCGGACCTTCTTCTGAACGTTAGTGTCCGATGCACGCCAGCTCTTCAGCCGAGCTTACATCAGAGCCCCGGGATTTAGAGGTGAGGTCTTAGTTCCTCTACAGAGCCGGCCTCGTCCCGCGGCGGGCCCGGCAGCTGAAGGGTTAACTCGGGGCCGCCACCGAGAGGCGCGTCCTAGAGAGCCGAGGAGATGCCGCGGGCCCCCGGCTTCCGGTGCCGAGCTTCCGGCGCCTGGGCTCCGGGCACTGCTGCGCTCGGGGCCCCCGCCTGTGCCGGCCAGCCGCGGAGACACTGGCGGCGGGCCTCGGGGCGGGAGCGGAAGACGGCGCGGCCGGCTTGTGGCCGCGGGAGAGCCGTGCCCCGTGCAGCCCGCAGTCGTGCCGGCCGGTAGCGACTCCACACTCGAGGATCCGCCGGGAAGTAGAGGCGCTCGCCGGCGCGAGGCCCGGGATGGCCAGAGAGTCGAAGGCCAGCGCGGCCTTGGACGCCCACTCTGCGGAGGAGCGGCCGGGGCTCCTGACTGGGGTCTTGACGGTGAAGGTGGAGGAGGAGGACGCCCCCGCGCCGGCGGCAGAGGCGGGTGCGCCCGGCAGCCCGGCCCCTGGCCCCGAGCGCTCGCGCCGGCGCTTCCGGGGCTTCCGCTACCCCGAGGCCGAGGGGCCCCGCGAGGCGCTGAGCCGGCTCCGGGAGCTCTGCCGACGCTGGCTGCGGCCCGAGACGCACAGCAAGGAGCAGATCCTGGAGCTGCTGGTGCTGGAGCAGTTCCTGACCATCCTGCCGGGGGACCTGCAGGCCTGGGTGCGGGAGCGGCACCCGGAGAGCGGGGACGACGTGGTGGTGCTCTTGGAGTATTTGCAGAGGCAGCTGGAGGAGCCAGGGCCGCAGGTAGAGGCAAAGGGCTTAGTATCTGAGAGCCGAGCTCTGTCTCTTCCTGAAGTCTCAAGATCGGTGTGAGGGGCGTTTCTGGAAGATCCAGAAGTTCTTAATCTCTTTTTGTATCATGAACCTCTTTGCCCCTCCGGAGAAGTCCCTGGACCCCTGCTCATACTAGTATTTTCAAGAACATGAAGGATTACAAAAGAACTCAGTTATATTGAAATACAGTTAACAGAGCATGAAACAAATTAGTGATAAAATCATATATATGCTTTTTAAAATTAATGCACTAAATAGTAAGACCTAGGGATAGGCCCGGTAACTGGTAGTTTCAAAGTGGTGCTGAATGACTTTGATAGTGTTTGCCTGGTTGTGCCTACTTAGGATTATAACACTTTGGTTTGTTGCTTCCATTCGTAATTTAAGGAATTGCTAAATTTTGCTTAGACGCCAATAAAAATAGAAATATGTTTCCTACTTAAATTCATAGGACACTTGGAAGGGAGTCCATGAACCACAGGTTAGGAACTCCTGGGTTCATTTTTATCCGCATCTTGCTTTTTGTAGACCACTTTTTTTTTTAAAGATTTTATTTATTTTTAAAAAATATTTATTTATTTGACAGAGACGAAGCGAGAGAGGGAACACAAGCAGGGGGAGTGGGAGAGGGAGAAGCATGCTTCCTGCAGAGCAGGGAGCCCGATGTGGGGCTCAGTCCCAGGACTCTGGATCATGACCTGAGCCGAAGGCAGATGCTTAATGACTGAGCCACCCAGGTGCCCTGTAGACCATTTTCCACATGCATTATCCTGTATTTTTGTGTGTTCCTTTCAGGGAACACATAACCAGAGTAACTGGTGACCAGGAGACCAAGCTACTTGAATTGGCAGTAGTGCCTCCGAGTCCTATAACAGTGAAAACGCATTTCAAGTCTCTTAGTATCAGGTTGTGTGTTTTATATAGAGGATGTGGAAATTCTAAGCTGCATATAAGCTAATGATCATGAAAGTGGATTCAGAACTAATTACAAATGCCTGGAAAGAAACATGCACTTATTAAGGATGAACCATGTACCAGGCCATGTGTTAGGTGATTTCACATCTTATTTACTAGTCCTCCAGACCTTGTAAGCTAGAAATTATTTCCACTTTTCAGTAAGAAAAATTATGAATATTATGAATATTCTGAGAACTTAACACTAGTTCCCAAAGAGCACAACGTATATAATGAAGGAGCATGCGGTAGTGGTTAAGAGCATGGACTCTGGGTTCCTTCTGCCTGACTCCCCATCCTAGCATCACCACTTATTAGCTGGGTGACCTTGGGCAAGTTGCTTCAACTCTGGGCCTCCCATTTCCTCATTACAAAAATACAGATAATAATAGTCCCTAGCTCATAGTGTTGTTGGTGTCTGCATTCAGTGAATATTCATAAGGCTCTTAGAAATAGCGCCTAGAAAATAGAAAGTACTAGCACATAGAAAGCATAATAGAAGTTTTGATGAATCAATACGTGAATGACTTCCAGGTCCCAGGTGGTGACCAGAGGCAGCTACTCTGTTGCAAGATGGCGGTGTTGACACCAGCTCAGAGGCCATGGAGTACCCAGTGCCAGCCAATGAAGGCTCTGCTCAAGCACGAATCTCTGGGATCCCAGGCCTCAGCAGACAGGGGTGAGTGTTATCTTCTGGGCAGTTTGAATTCTACAGACTTCATCAGCTTCATTTAAAAGACAGATCTGTTGACAGGTGCTTTATATGCCCATCACAGATCTACTTTACTTTTAGACTGAGATGACAGGGAAATTTCAAACAATGGTGGGAAGCTTTTCTAACCAAACCTGACCTAGTAAATGTAAGACTATTAAAAGTGGTGTTTGGAAAGAATTGATTTTTTAATAACAGAGTGACCTCCATTCATTTAACATGAATTTATGGAGGGGCCCCCCCCCAAGTGTGGTAGCCAGTGTTCTGGCATCAGGGATAGAGCTGTCAGTAAGACAGATTTCTTGCTTCACTGGAGCTTACATTCTAAAAGGGAAGATGGCAAAGAATATAATGATGAAATTTTAGTTATTGGTAAGTGCTGTGAAGAATATAAGGCAAGAAATGTAAATCCCAGACATTGTAGGACTGCTGCAAATCAAAGAGTATAAATCTTCTAAACCCTTGGTCTGTAACTAGAACAGGGTGAGAATCACTCCATGGGAAAGCACCATATGTTCCTCGAATGCTGTGCACATTTGGGTGTATTCCCAAGACACACTGCCCTGGGACACACCAGCTGACACGCAGTCTTTATTTCAACACACAGGTTCTGACCTAAACTAACTTGTTCTCTGCCCCTTGCAAAGTTCAGCTCTTCCAGGAAAACCGGAAGTTACCCTTTACTTCTCTCAAATCTAAGGCAAGTTCCATGTAAGCGTTACTCATTTTCTTCTTTCTAGGCCTAACCTCATCTGACTCTTAGTTTTTTAAAACTAAAGCAGAAACACCCTAAGAGCTAGTAAAGAGTTGTTTTAACATCAAAAATCTTCTTATCCATTCTCTCAGCAAAATTCAAGACTGAAGATCTTCAAATGGAAAGCTTTGTTTTCTTTTGATGTTGCTTTTATGCCATGCACATCTGCAGGAGCACACCACGCATCTCTAGGCCTAGGGTTGGAGCTGGTAGGGACCAGGCAGTGGTGAAAGGAGCACATTCCGTATGAACTTCCTGGCAGGAATTTACTAGCCCAGTTTTTGAACTTGGAATCCACAGGCCAGGGAGGCTGGGTGCCAGGGTCCATCTCACCCAGAGCGTCTTTCCTTCTTAGTTCTCCAGGTTCCTGGGCTTGCCCCGGGAGGGCGCTGCAGAGGAGACGCAGTGGTGGCTGCCAGGCTGCCCTCAGAGCCCCAGGTGAGCTGGAGCCCCCTCCCCAGCACTCCTCACTGCTGTTGGGCTTCCCGTTAGGTCCCTTTCTCCCACTCCTCCTCCCTCATCCTACATCCACATGGAGTTGGGAGTTTTCTCATCAATCCCAAGGTTGCTTACTGTTGTCTGCCTTTATTTTCTAAGAATTTTTTTGTTTTACTCCTAGCGCGGGGTACTGTCTGGTTCCCCAGTCTTCATGCCCCATCTCTTTGGTCAGCTCCTTTATCAGTGGGATTTTCTTCTTCCACAGGGCGATTTAGTAAATACAAACCGAACATTTTGTTGTAATGATGATTTAGCTTTGTTTTTTAAAGATTCATAAATTATGCTCTTAGAGTTATAAGCACATGGCCTCTGCCCTCTAGGGACTTAAACTTGAAAGAACAGATGAGGCATATTCTTTAGTCTAAGGTTTAATATTAAAATCTGAACACTCTTTACTTAACCTCTTTACTTTAACACCTTACCCTGTCTTTCATGTCCTGTTTGAAGATCTCAGTGTTTGAGGCCCTATAATATCTATGTTTTCCCTGTTTTTTTTTTCACTTTAGATCTAGATTTCATTGTATATTTAAAATCGTTAATATAAATAAGCCCCCAGGCCACTTTGCCAAAGCACAGCACAAATATTTTAAAAGGTTTAGGTATGTTTCTCCTCCTTTCCCTGTACTGTCCCTTGTTTTCCAAACCCTTTTACGTTCTGAACTATTTAGATATTTATATGAAAGTATTTTTCCAAATGTGTGTGATATTTCTTCCTTAATGGTTATATAATTTTTTTGACAAAAATGTTATTAGAGATAGGGTTAAGTAGGTATAGTGCACCACACTTGGTCTTTTTAAAGAGCCCCTTGAGAGGGGAATGTTCACTCTCCTGTGCCCAGCTGTGGGCGTGACTTTGGGGAAGAGGAGCTAGGTGGGATCATGTACTGTTTCAGGGCTTGCTGAAAACGGAAGACGTGGCCCTGGCTTTCTCCCCTGCATGGACACAGCTGGATGCACCTCGGGGGAGCTTCCACAGAGATGAAAGGCAGGGGAACTGTGGCGGCCTGACCCCCCTGGGTAAGACGGATGGGTGCTGGTTTCTCCTAGGGTTTCGTGGCTTCCTTTATCGGTCAGAACCTACCGGGCTGTGAGAACCTGTTTGAACTGTTTGCATTCAGAGCCACCATTTCTGAACCCCAACTCCTAACCACATGTGTGACCAGCTCCTTAACCCCTGTGACCTTGCCTCCTTCCCCGTCCTGCCAGTGTTCTGGTCAGGTGAAGTGGGATGCAGCACATGCAACCCCCCCGCACAGGCGTCGCTCACAGTAGGTGCACGGTGTTGATCCCCTCCCCACTGCCAGCCTCGACAGAGGAGAGCTGGGTCCTCCTCAGGAAATGGGCCTTGGGCCCACAGAGCATGAGAGCAAGAAGTGACCTGGAATGGACAGCAGAGCTGACCTAGAGATCAGGGCGCAGGACACAGGGCAACAGCTTGACTCGTCTGAGCTCACACCGCTCCATCCGGTACAGTGGGAGCTCCAGCTCACATCTGTCAGCACTGAAGCCAGTCCCGGTCTGGGATCAGAGTGACTGCTTCTATCCCTGATTAGGGATCAGTTTCTAAGTTCCCGCTTGCCCCGTTTCTTACAGAACGTTTCGCAAGTCCTTACACTTGCCTGCTTCCTGCTGCCTTCTGCCCAGCCCTCTTTGCATCCAGCCCCAGTGCAGGGCCCTGCCTTCGTCCTTAGGACTTAGAGCCTCTGTGTGTGTCCCCAGCACAGTCCTCACCACCTTCCTCCACTCCCAGTGTGCACCCTGCTCCTGATGGCCCCATGCCTATTCTCCGGTCTCCTTCCTCCCCAGCACCCGTTGTCCCCCTTTATTCCCACCCTTAACCTTTCACGGAAATCCTCATCCCAGTGTCTGTGGAACTCTGTGGCAGGGCATAACTGACCATGTCTGGCCACTTGTTATTTCAGGTGGTAACATGCAAGCTGAGATCACGGACCTGCCCCCAGATGAGGAACATCCAGGACAAGAGCCTGGGGAAATACCGTGCCACTTGAGTGAAGACATTGCCCAGATTCCTGCCTGTGTAGAAGCTGGTGAACAGGAGGGCAGGTTACCAAGAAAGCAGAAAAATGCCACAGGAAGTAGGCGGCACTATTGTCATGAATGTGGAAAGAGTTTTGCTCAGAGTTCGGGCCTGACTAAACACAGGAGAATCCACACTGGTGAGAAACCCTATGAATGTGAAGACTGTGGCAAGACCTTTATCGGGAGCTCTGCCCTCGTCATCCATCAGAGAGTCCACACTGGGGAGAAACCATATGAGTGTGAAGAATGTGGCAAGGTCTTTAGTCACAGCTCAAACCTTATCAAACACCAGAGAACCCACACTGGGGAGAAGCCCTATGAGTGTGAGGACTGTGGGAAGACCTTCAGCCAGAGCTGCAGCCTCCTAGAACATCACAAAATCCACACGGGGGAGAAGCCGTATGAGTGCACCCTGTGTGGTAAAGCTTTTAGGCGGAATTCACACCTCCTGAGACACCAGAGGATCCATGGCGATAGAACCGTGCAGGATCCTGAACGTGGAGAGACCTGGGAGAGTCAGGGGAGGGTGGAAGGCCAGTGGGAAAATGTTGAGGCTCCCGTGTCTTATCAATGTAATGAATGTGAGAGAAGTTTCACTCGGAACAGAAGCCTTCTTGAACACCAAAAAATCCACACTGGTGAGAAACCCTATCAGTGCGACACATGTGGAAAAGGCTTCACCCGAACTTCATACCTCGTTCAACATCAGAGAAGCCACGTTGGAAAAAAAGTTCTATCACAGTGACCCACGTCGTACGTGGCAGAGTTGGTGCTCATTCCTCATTGAACCGAAGCCACCCGCAGCCCTTCCTGACCACAGAAACTGGGCTGGGCTTTATTGACCACTTCCCATCATCTTGTGTTAGAAGACACAGAGTCTGGCTGAGATGGATTCTCTTCTACATTCTAGAAGGTGGCTGAGGAACAGCTTATTTGATGGGAGGCTACAGGAGAGTTGTCTGGAAGGGGTAGGACCTGAAATGTTTATTCTCACCTACTAGACTGAAATGGGCTTCCAGACTGGCTAACCACCTCCAGCCAGCACTTTATGATGTCTCATGGGCAGAAGGCTGGGGGCTGCTGCTCTGACCATTTTGCCCGTAAAGAATCCTCCATCAGTTGGTCAGATCCATGACATCTTACACGCCCCATTGTGCCTTTCGTATGGGTGCTTATAAACATTTATTAAATATACTAGTGAAGTGACCTCCATAGCTCTGAAAATCTAATGTGGTCTAGATTTCTGAGGCCTTTCTAACTAAGGCCACTTGTGTTTGTGTATAATTCTTGGAGGTTCTAGATTGCGGGTCAATTGTGTATTTATTGCCACGTACATAGGATTGTCAGAGTTGGGGTGGGGGAATCCGTATTTCTTCATCAGCATAGTACTTGTAGAAGAATGCCTTAAGCAGCTGGTCATTCAGGTGTGGTGAGACTTCTCCATCCATAGAACTCCATTCTTCAGTCGATGTTAATTATATTTGTTCACATTAATTTTGCTACTTTTTAGGGGGAAACCTTTCACATTCAGGTAAATAAAAAGTGAATTGATCAAGTCAGATCCAACTGGTTATGAATTTTGACATAAATTCTTTGATGTTCAACAGCTTGTTTCTCACCTTTTAGTTATCTTGGGCCCAGCAAATTGCCAAGACACCATCTATATCCCTCCCTCCCAACTTCGAGCCAACTTGAATCACAGCTTATGATTTCCTCCAGATATTTATAACAATCTTCATTCACGTTTTCAGAACTGCTCTTTGGATGCGTCAGGATAGGAAGATAAAGTCAGAGGCAGCCAATGAGGATGGGAGCCCAAGTATGGGCAGTAGGAGAAAATGTATCTGTTCAGAATTACATTGGAATCATACTCCACAATGTCCAAAGTATCAACATGTGAAGCCACAATAAGAATTTTGTGATATCTGTTGTTTGCACCCAAATCACCTTCTACTGAGTTCTTCAAAGGCTGACATCTTCCTGTTATCACCAGCTTCCAACTTTACCAGGCTGTGCCAAGAATGGATTCCATTTCTCATGGATCTCAGGGCCATGTTTTGTTCGGTCGCCGGCATAGTGTTCCCTGTGCTCTCAAGTACCCTTTCTGGGTTCCTACTCTGAAGCAACACAGGCTGACAAGAGACTGCAGATTCTGGGGCTTTCCCTCTTACCACTTTCCTGCAGTCTGTCATTGCCTTCATTTCCCCCCACGGCAGTCTAATTTAAAAGTTTGTAGCTTTCCAAACTTTTGCAGGCTTTCTCCACTTAATCTTTTCTAGCCTTTTAACATTTCCTTAATCTTTTGTTACTTCCACAAAGCTAGCAATTTCCTTTTCTCTATTTTTCCTAAATATTGGCTCATAGCCTTGATCTTAAACATTGTTCATTTTTCTTCGGTATTTTTTTCTGTCATGGGGAGAAATGCATGTGAAAGCTTTTTATAAACCAGAAAGCATTATACACGTGTAACTTGCTGGGATCAATGGGACCGCTCTGCCTCCTTCACTCTTTCTGCTCTTTCCCAGCCTTAAAGTCTTCTCTGTAGAGGAGGAAATATTGTAGAAAAATACTTCCAAGTGCCTATTATGTCTGATAATGAAAGATAAAGCATATGCACACATACACACTTGGGCTTAGGGTTTCAGTATACTAAAGTTGGTAAGACATGCACATAAATTGGACAGTGCCATGAGAAGTGCCGTGGGAATGATGAGCTGAAAGGCATGGAATCTCAGGCAAAGGTTATTTCTGGCTGTGAGCTGTTAGCACATGGATAGGGTGATGTGTGAAAGAGCTGGGATTACTAAAGGAGTTTGTCAGATTTAGTAATTAAGGCAAGTTTGAAATAGGTACATTGTAGGGGTCTTCAGTGCCAAAGCAAGGAGTTTAAATTGTATTCAGTAAGTACCAGGGAGCCACTGACACGATCAAAGTATTATCTATCTGGCAGTATTGTGTAATTTCAACTTAAACACCTACTTTGCTGGTAGTCTTGGACACCTTGCTTTTGTATAAAGCAAATGTATGTTTATGAAGTAAATTATAAAATGGCTTCAACCCTAGCCTATTTAATAGGTGGTCAAAAATTTATTTCCAGATGAAATTAAATCCAGGAAAATAAGCTGCTTAGTTAAGATATGGCCAGTATTTAAAGTAGAATAAAATGCCACTTTTGTGCTGTTTTAAAAATTGTTTTTACAAATTTTAGTGTTGATTAGCTATCTACTTCATTTTTCCAACTGCTGCAATGCAGAAAAGCTCCATTTTGTTTTTTCTCCCTTTGCATGAGTAAGTAGCTGGTTATAACATTTTTTCCACTTGGGTAGAATGAATAGTTATTAGGAAAGGAGCTTTTGATGAATAGCCCTCCTAGATGTGTTCTTAATTTTGGTGAAGTATATAACCCTATGAAACACCGTTTTCTCCTTCAGAAGGAAAAAAAAAAAGGGACAGATTACCCACAGGGTTGTGAGGACCACTTTACAAACAAGTGCTGGGAGGTTCTGGTTCAAAGTGGCACCATAGGAGACCTTGAACTTGCTTCCTCCCAGAGACACATTGAGTCCAGCTAGAATGGAACGATTTCCTCTTAAAAAACAAAGGTTGGCTGAGTGACAACTACACACCTGGCAAACAAGAAGAAAACCACATCGAGGCATGTAAAAGAGTTGGAACACAATTTCACAATAAAGCCCACCCCTGGCACAGTGACCCACAACTGGGAAGGAACTCAAAACCGGGAGCTTCTCCCTGAAGAGCAATGTGTTCAAACCCACATCAGGTATACCAACTTTTAAGACCTACACTTGAGAGACAACTCCTCAAAACATACACCTGAAAACCAACAGGGGCCTGAGTCCTAAGACCCAAAAGACTGAAGTGATCTGAGAAACTGCTTTTATAGGGCTCAGAGGCAGCTGATAGCAGGTGAAGGAGGCTCACCTGCTTCTATTAAAACATTGGCTTGAGGAGCAAGCATCTAATTGAATATATACTTAGGAGCCTGCTGGAACATTCCAGAGAGGAAACTGGCAGGTGCCATCTTTGCAGTCTCCCTTTACCATGCTCCAGAGCACCAGTATCTCTCATAAATGAGCTTTTACATGCCTCTGGTGTTTCCATTTTTGTGGCTGCCACCTAGGGGATGCTTCTGGATCATCTGGCTCTGGAGGCCAGGGAAGCTTATGTTCCTGGTCTCATGGGACTAGTATTTGGTGTCACCTCCAAAAGGAGCTCATACCCAGTCTGGTGCCCCAATTTTTGTGACTGCAAGAAAAGAAGAGAGGAACTACAAGAACAGTCAGAAAATAATTAACAAAATGTCAATAAGCACTTACCTATCAATTACCTTAAATGTAAATGGACTAAATTCTCCAATCAAAAGACAGAGTGGCTGAATGGATAGAATGACAAGACCCACCTATATGCTGCCTACAAGACAGTCACTATAGATGTGAGGACACACAAGGCTGAAAGTTAAGGGATGAAAAAAGATACTCCATGCAAATGGAAACCAAAAGAAAGCTGGAGTAGCTATACTTAGATAAAATAGACTTTAAAACAAAGACTAATAAAAGACAAAGAAGGACATGACATAATGATAAAGGGGTCAATCCAACAAGAAGATACAACATTTGGGGGCGCCTGGGTGGCTCAGTTGGTTAAGCATCTGTCTTCGGTTCCGTTCATGATCAGAGTCTGGGATCGAGCCCTGCATCGGGCTCCCTGCTCAGCAGGGAGTCTGCTTCTCCCTCTCCCTCTGCCTGCCGCTCTGCCTACTTGTGCTTTCCATCTCTCTGTCAAATAAATTAAAATCTTTAAAAAAAAAAAAAGACAACATTTGTAAATATTTATGCACCCAACTTAGGAGTGCCTAAGTATGTAAAGCAAATATTAAACAGGAATGGAGAAATAACTCCAGAAACATATTGCACTGTATGTTAAATTTTTTAAAAAGTAATAAAGGGAGAAATAGACAGCAGTGCAACAATAGTAGGGCCTTCCATTGATGGATAGATCATCCAGACAGAAAATAAGGAAACACTGGCCTTACAGGATATGTTAGACCAGATAGACTTAACAGATATTTACAGAACATTCCAGCCTAAGGCAACAGAATACACATTCTCAGGAGCACACGGAACATTTTCCAAGATACATTATATGTTATGCTACAAGACAAGTCTTTTTTTTAAATTAAATCAGCCAATGTATAGTACATCTTTAGTTTTTGATATAATGTTCAATGATTCATTACTTGTGTATAACAGTGCTCATCACATCATGTCACAAAACTAGTCTTTTTTTTTTTTTTTTTAAAGATTTTATTTATTAGAGAATGAGAGAGAGCGGGCACATGAGAGGGGGGAGGGTCAGAGGGAGAAGCAGACTCCCTGCCGAGCAGGGAGCCCGATGTGGGACTCGATCCAGGGACTCCAGGATCATGACCTGAGCCGAAGGCAGTCGCTTAACCAACTAAGCCACCCAGGCGCCCACAAAACTAGTCTTAATAAATTCAAAATGATTGAATCATGTAAGTATCTTCCAACCACACTGGTATGAAATTAATTACACAAGGAAAACTTAAAAACTCACAAGTATGTGGAGATTAAACAACATGCTACTGAACAACGGGTCAAAGATATCAAAAAATACCTTGAGACAAATGAAAATGGAAATGTAACATACTATACTTTATGGAATGCAGCAAAAGCAGTTATTTTTTATTTTTTTATTCTTATGTTAATCCCCAAGCAAAAGCAGTTCTAAGTTCATAGTGATAAATGCCTATCTTGAAAAATAAGTCTCAGTCTAACTTTATACATTAAGAAACTAGAAAAAGAAAAACAAATGAAGCCCAAAGTTAGTAGAAGGAAGAAAATAATAAAGATTACAGCAGAAATAAATGAAATAGAGACTAAAAAGACAGTAGAAAAGATCAATGAAACTAAAAGCTGGTTCTTTGAAAAGATAAAATTAACAAACCTCTAGGGAGACTCACCAAAGAAAAAAACAAGAGGACTGGAATAAAAATCAGAAAGGAAAGAAATGTTACAACCGATTACCATAGAAATACAAAGGGTCATAAGAGACTACTATGAACATTACAGGCCAATAGCTTGGACAACCTAGAAGAAATGGGTAAATTCCTAGAAACATACAACCTAACAAGACTGAATCATGATGAAATAGAAAATCTGAACAAAACAGTTACTAACGAGATTGAATCAGTAATCAAAAAGGTCCTAACAAAAAAAAAAGTCCAAGACCAGACAGCTTCACTGGTGAATTCTACCAAATATTCAAAGAAGAATAATGATCTTTCTTAAATTTTAACAAAAAAGAGAAGAGGAAGGAATTTCACACTCCTTTTATGAGGCCCACATTACCCTCTGATTTCAAAACCAGACTAAGGATGACCCAAGAAAAGAAAATTACAGGCCAATATCCCTATTGAATACAGATGCAAAAATCCTCAAAATATTAGCAAACCACATTCAATAATACATTAAAAGAATCATACACATGATCAAGTGGCATTTATTCCAGGGATGCAAGGATGGTTCGACTTCTGCAAATCAGTCAATATGATACACCACATTAACAAAACAAAGGAGAAAGATTGTATGATCATCTCAATAGATGGAGAAAAAGCATTTGACAAAATTTAACATCATTTATGATAAAAACTCTCAACAAGGTGGGTATAGAGAGAATATAACATAATGAAGGCCACATATGACAAGCCCACAGCTAACAGCATAATCAAAAGTGAAAAGCTGAAAACCTTCCCTCTAAGACCAGGAACAAGATAAGGCTGCCCACTCACCACTTTTATTCAACATAGTATTGAAAGACCTAGCCAGAGCTATTAGGCAAGAAAAAGAAATAAAAAGGTATCCAAATTGAAAAGGAAGAAGTGAAATTGTCATTATTTGCAGATGACATGGTATTATATATAGAAAATGCAGGAAGCCTGGGTGGCTCAGTCAGTTAAGCATCTGCCTTCAGCTCAGGTCATGATCCCAGGGTCCTGGGATTGAGTTCTGCATCAGGCTTCTTGCTTGGCAGGGAGCCTGCTTCTCCTTCTGCCTGCCACTCCCCCTGCTTGTGTGCTTGTGCTCTCTCTCTGACAAATAAATAAAATCTTTTTTTTTAAAAAAAAGAAAATACTAGACATACACACACAGTTAGAACCACTAAATGAATTCAGTAAAGTTATAGGATACAAAATCAATACACAAAAATTTGTTATGTTTCTATACACTAATAATGAACTATCAGAGAAATTAAGAAAATAATCCCATTTATAATTACACCAAAAAGATTTACATACCCTGAAATAAATTTAAGGAGGTAAAAGATCTATATATTGAAAACTATAAGACATTAATGAAAGAAATGGAAGACAAATTAATGGAAAGATATTCAATGTTCATGAATTGGAAGGATTAATATTGTTAAAATGTCCATACTACCTGAAGTAATCTACAGATTCAATGAAATCCCTATTAAAATTCCAATGATTTGGGAAGCTTTTGCCTTGGATGGGAAATGGAGTCATGGATTCAGCATGCCATGGTGGCACACTTGCCCTTTGCTCTTTCCCTCTGGATCAGTACCTGTTGTTTCTCCTTTCAAATATAGGAATTCTTTTCATCTGAAAGAATTCTCCTTATTTAAACAAAAACATTTTTAATTCCAATGGTATTTTTCAAAGAAATGGAACAATTTTAAAATTTGTATGGAACCATAAAAGACCCTGAATAGCCAAAGCGATCTTGAAAAAGAACAAAGCTGGAGTCATCATGCTCCCTGATTTCAAACTATACTATAAAATTATAGTAATTAAGAGTATGGCATTGGCATAACAACAGATACATAGATCAATGAAACTAAATAGAGAGCCCAGAAATAAGCCCACCCATATATGGTCAATTAATTTATGACAAAGGAGCCAAGTATATACAATGGAAAAAGGACAGACAGTCTCTTAGATAAATGGTGTTGGGAAAATTGGACAGTCGCATGCAAAATAATGAATCTGAACCACTTTTTTTTTTTAAGATTTTATTTATTTATTTGAGAGAGAGAATGAGAGACAGAGAGCATGAGACGGAGGAGGGTCAGAGGGAGAAGCAGACTCCCTGCCAAGCAGGGAGCCCGATGCGGGACTCGATCCCGGGACTCCAGGATCATGACCTGAGCCGAAGGCAGTCGCTTAACCAACTGAGCCACCCAGGCGCCCGAATCTGAACCACTATCTTATGCCATATACAAAAATTAAAATGGATTAGACTTGAATGTGAGACCTGAAACATAAAACTCTTAAAACACAGGCAGTAAGCTCTTTGATGTAGGTCTTGGCAGTGATTTTTTGAATCTGACACCAAAAACAAAAGCAAAAGTAAACAAATGGGTCTGCATCAAACTAAAAATCTGCACAGAAAAGGAAACCATAACAAAATGAAAAGGCAACCTACGGAATGGGAAAAGATATTTGCAAATCACATTATCTGATAAATGTCTAATATCCAAAATACATAAAGAATTCATACTACTCAATAGCAAAACAAAACAAACAAACAAAACACCAAAAATCCAACTACTAAAAAATGGTAAAAGCTCCGAATAGACATTTTTCCAAAGAAGACATACAGATGGCCAACAGACACATGAAAAGATGCCCTATGTCATTAATCATCAGGGAAATGCAAATCAAAACCATAATGAGATATCCCCTCACCTGTTATAATGGCTATTATCAAAAAAGACAAATAACAAATGTTGGCAAAGATGCAGAGAAAAGGGAATCCTCATGCACAGTTTGTGGGAATGTAAATTTGGTGCATCCACGGAAACAGTATGATGGAGGTTCCTCAAAAAATTAAAAATTGAACTACCATATGATCCAGCAATTCCACTTCTGAGTACTTATCAAGACAACCACCACCAACAAAACAAACAACAAACAAAAACCAAAAAAACACTACTCAAAAAGATATATGCACTTCCATGTTCACTGCAGCATTATTTACAATAGCCAAGATATGGACACAACCTAAGTGTTCACTGATGGAGAAGTGCATAAAAAAAACTGTGGTATATATACACAATGGGATATGATATGATAGTGGTTTAGAAGGGCTATCTCCATAGGCCCTCTTTGTTTAGGAACCTGTTGGTATCACATCCAGCAGTTAGGCATCATTAATTGGTGGCTGATTGCTCTGTTTTCAACAATACCTTGTGCCATAAAATATTCAAGTATGAATACAATTAAATTTAAACCCCTCTGTAGGGATAGTTTTGGGGGCCAGTATGTATAAGGTTTCTTTCTGACCCCAAGAGGGTTCTTCTTACTTGTCTTTTTTCCTGGTTCTCCTTGGTAAACTAGCCAGCCTAAGATTTATTACTTAGCTTTCATGGAGTTATTAGTTTCCTTTAAATTGCCTACTACCAAAATCTACACTGTTTCAGAGAATACCTTTAGGCTTGACCTTTCCCATAATCTGTTCCAAGTATAGTCAGCTCCATTGGGGAGAGCCTCAAAGCACTCTGCTCTTACACCCACCCCTTCACCGGGGCAAAATATGAGTCACTGCTCCAGAGCTGAGGACAGGGACAGTGATCCACTTCTCTCAGTGACACTTCTGCATTATGATTAGGGTGCTGGGCCAGGCAGTAGCCTCTAGTCTTCCCAGCACGGAACCTCTGCCCTATAGCTTGGGTGAGGGCTTTCGGGGCTCCAGTTTTCTTAGCCTGCCATGCCTGAAGTAGACCCTCTGCCCTATGAACGGGGGCTGGGTGGAGGAAAGAGCTCTTCTTGACTTACTGGTCATACTTGCCTGGAATTTAGTCTCTGAAAAATAGAGCTTTGAAGGGATTAAAAACATGCTGGTACCTTGTCCCTCTTGGGGGAGGGGGCACCTTAGGCTTTGCTTGAGCCTGGGGAACTGGGAGCCCCATGTTCTTAGACATAACCACCCAGACTGGAGCTTCCCTCATGCTGAGCCAGTGGATGGGGATCGGACAGGAAGTAGTTCATGGCACAAGTGCTACAGATTGTGTTCTTACCAAAATTTAGTAGATTTTCTTGACCAAATGTTTCCTTATTTGCTGTATGCTCTTAGGACAATTTCCAGAGACTGTCAGTGGTAGTGTTCACGAGTTATGACTGTTTCGCTCTGAGTGGGTCCTTGGAGCTCCTCATGCTGCCAATTTGGAAGTTATTTTTAAGATTTAATTTGTAATTATTTATTCCTAGTTTAATAATGGGTGTTAAATTTTTATCAGTCATAGTCCATCCTTCTTTCAATGTGCTATGGACCTTTTGGGCTAGTATTTATTTAAGAGTTTTGAATTAATATTTATAAGTAAATTTGATTGGTAGTTTTCTCTATGCTAGTTTTGACAGGTCTTAATATCAATGTAATATTTACTTTATAAAAGAACTTGGCTTAAACTTATACAGTGATGTATGTCAATTATTTCTCAACAAAACTAGAAAAAAAAAAAAAACCCTATTTGGAATAATTTCCTTTTTTTCTCTATGCTCCAGGAAAGTCTAAATAAAAACAGCTTTATGTTTCTTAGAGTTTTTCTAGATTTTACTGTGAAATTCACTGAACCTGGCACTGTCTTAGGGCTAGAACTTTGACAATTTTTCTATTTCTTCTCCATCTGTGGCAGAGATTGCTCACTGTCCACCCAACATCCATTTTCCCTTTCCTCCTCAGAGCCATAATCCTGATTCTATCTGAATGCAGCACCACTGGAATATGGGACAACGTTTTGCAGTCTCCCAAGCAGCTGATCGTAGCCTCGAGACTACGTTCAAGTCAATGGGGCACTTGTGGAAGTGCTCTGTGGGGCTTTCAGAGAAGGGCCTACAGGGAGTTGACTCAGCTAGGGCTGGACTTTTATTTTTTATTCTGCTTTCCTTACTCCTTTACTCTTATATTGCAGGTGTAACTGCTGGAGATCTAGCAGATTCACTGGATCCTAAGTTGATCATGAGAGATGTCAGCAGATACCACAGTGGTTTAACAGAAATGCATAAGCCTATATCCCTGGAAACAATGTGTGTGTGTGTATATGACATAATGGAGCTGCCATACCAGTCCTAAACTGTCTCTATATTTCTTTTATAAAAAAGATAAATGAAGTTTTATTTAAGCCATTACGTAAACTATTTTATCATATTTAATCAAACTTGATTCTAAGAAATATGTAGTCTCTTTAAATTTTCTGTCTTTTCTGTAGTTAATTTTAGTAATTTATAATTTTACAGAAAATCATGTTAGCATGGCCAACTGGCACAAGTAAATGATAAAGTCTAACAACAGAAAATTTAAATAGCTGAGCTTCAAAGAAAGAACAGGAAATTTCCCAGGTGCCAGAAATGAGGAGGGAACATGCAGGTACCATGCACGGTTGTGAAATGGTGCTAAAGAAACCTTCAGAGATACTATACTTGATACAGGCCACCAGTAAGGCAGTGTGTTGAGCTAGCTCTTTCATTTTTTTTTTTAAGATTTATTTATTTATTTGAGAGAGAGAGCATGAGCGGTGGGGAGCAGAAGAGAGAGAGGGAGAAGCAGACTCCCCGCTGAGCAGGGAGCCCGATGCGGGACTCGATCCCAGGACCCTGGGATCATGACCTGAGCTGAAGGCAGAAGCTTAACTGACGGAGTTACCCAGGCGACCCTACCTATTTCTGTATAACTCATTACTTCAAAACTCCGTGGCTTGAAACCACATTTATTATCTTTTACAATTTCTGTAATTCAGGAACTCAGGAATACGATAAGTGGGTAATTCTAGCTCAGGGTCTTCCTTGAGGTTCCAGTTCACGGCTCAACCAAGGCTGCTGTCATCCTGAACTGGGGCTGGAGGGCTTCCTTCCAACAGGGCTCATTAGCATGGCTGGCTGGCAGGAGGCCTCAGTTCTCCCAGGGCCCATCCACCCAGCTCACTGAGTGTGATGGCATGGAGGCCCACTTCCCTCCCGGGAACAACCTGAGAGGCAGCTGGACACCCTGCTTTTCAGTGATCTAGACTCAGGTGTTACAGAGCAACCCCCGCACCCCCAGTCTAGCTGTGAGAAGCCAGTGGCTGAACTCTGCTTACACACAGCATCAGTTTCCTGGTTCTACATGTGAGGAGCTTGCAAGTTACCAGTCTGTCCTGAACACACTGAGAAACCAGTGACTCTTTTGGATGCAGGAGAGAGGGGAGGACTCGACGAACTGCAGGCCCATGACTGGACAGTCAGATGAATCCAGGGAGGGAAGGTGTAGGAAGCAGAAACTCAAGAGTAATAACTGCGTGCCACCAAGTGAGGGTAGGAAAGCCAGAATACGAATGGAGGAATGGCTGGAGGCTCAGTGTGGGCAACCCTGAGAGATGAAAACTCCAGGGAGCTCCAGTCACAGGGAGGGCCCCACAATACTGTGTGTTTTACCTCCGGGAGACTGACCAGATTTCCACAGGAAATAGTAGAGAAAAATGCCCTTGTGCTTCCAGCCGGAGGAGAGGAAAGGGGACCATTTTTAGATATGTCAGAGCATTCTGTTCTTTTTAATAAGGCCTGCCTTCAGGAGAGACTAGCTATCCTGAGCCTCATCTGCTAGGGTGCTATCAGATCCTCACTGACCTGGGGGAAGAGAAATCCCCAATCCAGCCAGCTCTAGCCTTTCCTGTGGGAGAAGGGAATCACCAGTTCCAGCCACCACGTTCCATTGAAGACAAGAGGGCACTGGGGAACACTTGCAAAGTTCAGTCCAGGCACAAAGGCTCACTGAGAGCAAAATTCAACTGCGTAAATTTTAAAGATCTTATTGGCTTCATTCAGCAATTCGTGAATTGGGCAGCACCCCATCTATCAGATGGAGAGAAGCTGTACAAACTGAAAGACTTAAAGGCAGAGGGTCTGGGAACAAGGAAGATACTCTGGGCAGAAAAAGCAGGATGGTCAGTGCACGGTCACTTTCCTGTAGGGGCAACAGGCACTACCAGGCACGTTCCCTAACTAGTGCTGACCAGCTGATTCCTGATCAACCGGTTCATCTATGATTCCAGTTCCAGGAGAGCTGAGATGGTATGTAAGTTACATCTCAGTTTGACGATGTGAGGCTTAGTGTAAGTGATTGCATGTGGGGCCTGCTGTCTTACAGTCTGTTTTTTTAAAAAAGATTTTATTTATTTATTTGAGAGAGCAAGCACAAGCAGGAGGAGCAGCAGGTAGAGAAGCAGACTCCCCGCTGAGCAGGGAGACCAACATGGGGCTCAATCCCAGGACCTTGAGATCATGACCTGAGCCAAAGGCAGGTGCTTAACCGACTGAGCCACTCAGGCGCCCCTGTCTTGTTTTTAATAATAGAATCATTTGGGGGCACCTGGGTGGCTCAGTTGGTTAAGTGCCCAACTTTTGATTTGGCTCAGGTCATGATCTCAGGGTTGTGGGACTAAGCCCCAACTCAGGCTCTGTGCTGGGTGTAGAGTCTGCTTGGGGTTCTCTCTCTGCGCCCCCCCCAACTCTCCCCTACCCTGCTTATGCATGCATGCTCTAAGACAAATACATACATACATAAATAAATAATAATAGAATGCTTCCCACATCTTGCCACCACATTGCTAAAGGCCATTTTAAAGCACTTCCTTCTACTTAGTACATCTTGTATGGCTGTCAAGAAAAAAATGACAAGACATACCAAAAGGCAAAAAACACAATTTGAAAAGACAGCACAAGCATCAGAACAACACATGGCAGGAATGTTGAAATTATCAGAGCATGAATTTAAAATAACTATGGAAAATATGCTAAGGGCTCTAACAGATAAAGCAGATAGTGTGCAAGAACAGGTGCCTTGGCGACGTGAGCAGACAGATGGAAATCTTAGGAAAGAACCAAAAAAGACGTGCTAGACATGAAAAGCACTCTAACAAAAATGAGAGTGCCTTTGATGGGCTTTTTAGAAAACTGGGCACAGATGACGAAGGAATCTCTGAACCAGAGGATAAATTCAGTTCACACTCAAGGAGAATGGAATTAGACTCTGCATTTAGAAGGCAGGAGTGTAAGGGAATCTGTGGATATATGTCAAAACCACAACAAACAGGGGCACCTGGGGGGCTCAGTCGGTAAAGCCTCTGCCTTCAGCTCAGGGCTCAGGTCATGATCTTGGGGTCCTGGGATCGAGCCCCGCATCAGGCTCCCTACTCCATAGGGGTTCTTCTTCTCCCTCTCCCTCTGCCCCTCCCCCTCCCCTCTTCCACCCCTCCCTTCCTCCTCCCCTATCCCCCGTACTCTTTCTCTCTCAAATAAATAAATAAAATCTTTAAAAAAAGAACAACCCCACAGGGACGCTTCCATACCCTAGAACAAGGGTACTGCCACAGATAAAAAAAATAATCCGTCTTGAGAATGTACAATGGCAGAAAATAATGGACCACAGGAATAAGCATTTACCCTGGAAAAAGTCTGTAGAAATGAGCAGCGGAGTTGGCTCCCTAAGAGCTTCAGATATATAATGATCTGAAGGAAATGGTAAGCGGTATTCAGAACATTTAAGTATTTTTTAGACACCTAGAAGCCATAAATGGAAGAACATGATATATAATGAGAAGAGCAGACTGATTTGAAAAAGAATCAAATAAAACACTAGGAAATGAAATATACAGGCACTGAGATGAAAATCTATGTTAAATAAACAACATATTAAATATAGCTAATGGAGAATAAGTAAACTGTAAGACTGATCTGAAGACATATATCACAGAGAGATGAAGATCAGCAAAACACACTGGGAGTAAGAGACCTGGCCAACAGGGTGAGAAAGCCCAATCCACACAAGTGACAGGACAGCCAAGAGAACCTTGAGGGAGAGGTTGACTGAGAATTGCAGGAATTGATGGATGACCTAAATCTCAAGTTGGAAGAAACACTTCAAAGTGGTGAAAGAAAAGAACAGTCAGCCTTCTAAGCAGACTGAGTTCATGAGGGCTCTGTCACTGCAAATACATGGAAACCAATATTCAAGGGGGAGAGTGGAACGAAAACATGTTCACACAAAGCCTAACGGAACTTGCCAATGCCAAACCACCGAAAAGCGCGCTCCCAGTGACAACAAAAACGAATCTTCAAGAAAGCCTCAGTGAGTAAAACCAATGTGTTAAAACACATACGTGAAAATCTAATTAGTCGTTGATTATAAAAACCCACTAATAAAATTATAATGACAAGGTCAACTTGAGGTCAAGTGTAACTAAAATACTAATCAACAGTTGGAGCAGGCTCCTGGGAGGCATTCAGGTTTTGTGCAATATCATGCAGAAAGGCACACACAGAGATTAGTTTCATAATCTCACAAGTCAGGTGGGCATATTGAAATTTTATGTGTCACCAGTAAAAAGAAAGACTAAAAATGTATAATTTTCAAACATGTAAATGGGGGAAAGAGAAGAAAATATCTAACCAATATAAAACAGGAACTGAGAAAAAAATTAAAGAAAGATCATGGAAAATAGAAAAGACAAAATTGGGTGGTAGCAATAAACTGATAATCATAATAAACACAACTGGATTAAATTGATGAGTAAAAGACAAGATTGAACATAGGAAATTTTATAAAGAGTTATTAGAATCAATTAAAAATTATAGTTCTTAGGAATGCAAATATATGCAGTAAAAGTATATAAATAGGAAAGCAAGAAATTATAAAATCAGGATTCAAGATGATGTCCTTTAATTGGGAAATTCGGGTGGCAAAGATGAGGGGTGCCAAGTGATTGGCCATACAGGTGTTTTTCAAGATCTTTTGTTTTGTTTGTGTTTAATGACACATTAATGAGTGCTAGGTACTAAATTAACTACCTCAGTTACCAAACGAATAATCAAAATCATGGCATTCATGGACAAATGATGACAGTGTGTCATGAATCATACCAAGGATTGTAATTAATCCAATTCTGTACATAGGATATCCAAAGGAAATAATTTTTTAAAAGTAAAGGATGGGAAAGAGATACTAGGCTAATATTCTCTAAAAGAAATCATTCATGATAAAGAATTCTTGCAAATGAGGAGGGAATATTCTTAATGTTATGAGGATAATTATCAGAAACACACAGAAAATGTGATTTTTTGCCAAATCATTAGATACATCCATTCAAAATTAGGAATAAGATAAGGATGACTATTACAGGGTTATATAAAGATGCAGGTATGTTTAGTTCTCAGGCAGAGCTGAAAAAACAGATGGAGACCTGTTGAGAGCAGCCACTGGAAGCAGTGGGGTCGTGTGATGGACTATTTGTGTGTCCCCCCCCCTTACATGCATATGTTAAAATTAACCCCACAATGTGATGGTATTTGGAGATGGGGCCTTTGGGAGGTAATTAGGGTCAGGTCAGGTCATGATGGTGGGATTAGTGCCCTTTTAAGAAGCTTGCTGTCTGTCTGTCTGCCTCTGTCTCTGACCCTCGGTTTGTCTCTCTGTCCGTCTCTCTCCCTCCCTCCCCCAGGCACACAAAAGACAGGTCATGTGAGCACAAAGGAAGGTGCCGTCACCTAAGCCTGAGCTGGTGCCCGGATGCCGGCCTCCCCGTCTCCAGAACTGTGGGAGATACACGGCTGCCGTGTGAGCCGCCCGCCTGCCCTGTGCCAGCCCGCCGGGCCCGGGGTGATGAGCAGGGGGGGGGAAGCCACTGGGAGAGGAGAACTCCTATACCAATTGAATGGAGAGACTGTTGCAGAGCACATTCACGTTACACGTGAACTAAATGCTCCCAGTTCAGGGAAAACAGGGAATTCCACTCAGGACACGTCTTCACTTTTTAATATTAACTTACTTTTTTCTCTCTGCTCCCCTGATCGAAATATTAATTTATTTCTAAACCTCACATTACAGCAGTCTGTACTATACTTTCTTAAAAAATTGAGGTAAAAGAAAAAGTCCCCCAAACACTTTAACTTAGGAGGTCTCTCACTGCTGTCCAACCCTCCTTTTGCCTTGTTATAGATCATATTCAAACTTAGTAATAATGTCCCCTTCTCTTCACGTGATGTGTATTTTAGAGATCACAGTGTCCTTTCCTCTCATTGCTATCTGCTGCTCCTCAGAACAACTGTGAGAAGTGGGCAGGCAAGCGCAGGAACAGGCCTGAGAGGCTGAGCTCGGTGAAAGCTGCCTGTGGTCCTGTGCCCTGCCCTGCACCCAGACAGTGCTCCCTTCCCCTGGCCACCATGAGCAGGCCACCCTCAATCCATGAGTGCTGAGTGCGGACACACAAGGCTAGCCCCTTGCCTCCAAGGTGAGTTTTGTTCCAGACACCCTTCCCCCAAATTAGGCTACAGCTAGACTGAGACCACATCTTGCTCAGCCCTCTCCTCCACATCCTGCTTCCCCTGCTGCCCTGCGGTTGCCCCTCTGCAGTAAATTCCCTGGACCTGAATCCCTGCCCGGGCTCTGCTTCTCGGAAATCCACTCCAGGTGACTTATCAAAGGCCCCACCCTGCAGACCTCACTGAGCAGGGACTCCATCCCCGGCGACCTGGCTCCTGGTCCTTAATGTCCCCACTGTACCACACAATTTGGAGACACAACAAGGGATGAGGACAGGCAACTTTCAGAGTTGAACTTTTGAATCTCAACTCACTCAAGGCAGGGGACCCCTAATGTAATCAGCAACAGCCAATCCTCAGACCATTTCTGTATTTCATGCCCAACATTTCTATCAGATGATCCCAGGGCCTATCTTTAAGCGTACTATGATGCAGAAATTCATCTTGGGCTTCTCGCAGCAGGTAGAACTTTCCCCCACAGCGAGGGAAATGGATGCCCTCCCTCAAGATGGCGTTGTGTGGAATTTGTAGGTAATGCTGTGCATTCGGTAATTTATCTCTGTGATGGGAAACTGTTCAAAAAACCTTTGTTCCTAAGACTTCCTGGGCCACCCACTCAGTAGAGAAATGGGAAAAAGGAGAGGGAGACTTGGATCAAGAAGGGGCTCAATCCGTTGAGCAGCTGCTTTCAGCTCAGGTCAAATAAATAAAATTTTTAAAAATAAATAAATAAAAATATAAGCACCTTATGTGGCTGGTGACCCAACTCCACGGGGTGGCCTTGGACTCGGGACACAGACGGCCTGCAAAGCTGCGGGCGTGACGGACGAGCACAAAGGGACTGTTAGGTGACTGAGCTCCGCAGACACAGCCTGACGATCCCAGTGAAGCAGGACAGCACCATAAACACCTGGGGAGTGAAGCCCAAAGCCGGGGCTTTAACTAAAAACACGGTGGGACATGAAGAGCATATGAAAACTCTATCATTTCTATTAGCTTAAATCATTCCAAAACAAAAGTCCAGGTTTTAAACCCCGACGCCTCACAGCTTCCTCGTCTGTAAGATGGACAATGATGGCGCCCTTTCCCTGCCAGCTGTGCTTCGGAAATGGAAGCAGTCTGCAAACAGCGCCGGTCGGGCACCGGGGACGCAGCGAGGGGGAAGGGGCTGGCCCCGTAGGTACTCGTCACAGGGACGCCACAGACCCTTTACTGTGAACCATCAGCAGACCTCTGTGTGCTCTCGAGGAACTCAACAGATACAGACCTTCAGGCGTGTGGCCACGGCAGCGCTACTGGTTACGCGATGGGGAAAGTGGTGCAGCCGTCCCAAAGTCAGTACCCACGAGGGCTGGGGGCGCGGCACCCCGGGAAGGGCTGAAGGGGCCAAAGGGAAAGCAGCAGCTTCAAACACCGCACCTTCCTCTTCAGATGTGCCCAGGCCACAGGTCAGAACTTGTCCCAAAACGCACCTAGTGGGACGTGAAGAAAGACGTTTTCTCGCCTTAGCCTCCCCCGGGGACTTGGCCAGTGGTCCGGGAAACCGGCCGCCGTGTGGGTCTTCTGATGGCGGATGAGGCTGCTGTGGCGGCTGAAGCTCTTCCCACACTTGGTGCATGTGCGGCCGCTCCCCCGTGTGGCCCCTCGGGTGCTCGACGAGGAACGGACGCCGACTGTAGCTCTTCTCGCACTGGCCGCACCGATGGGGCCTCTCTCCCCTGTGGGTTCTCTGATGCGGGATCAGACCCGCACTCTGACTGAAGGCCTTCCCGCACTCCGCACAGCGGGACCGTTTCTGCAGGTTGTGGATCCCTCGGTGATTGAAAAGACCAGAGCTCCGACTAAAGGTCTTCCCACACTCACTACACTCATAGGGTCTCTCCCCAGTGTGGATTCTGTGATGGCGAACAAGGCCTGAGCTCTGGGCAAAGCTCTTCTCACACGCATCACACTTGTGCCGTCCCTCCCCTCGGGGGCTGCCCCAGCGCCCCGCTGCCCAACTCTCAGGGTCACCAAGCTCTCCATGTCGGGGATCCTGGGGGGATTGCCCCCAGGTCTGTCCATAAAATATCTCCCCATGGGACTCCACTATCTTAGGACAGTCTTTCCTCAGCACCAGCTCTCTGTCCTCAGCCTTGGTCATTCCATCTGAAACAGAGAAGACCAGGCACATGTCACTTGTTCCCTGAGTCTACGGGAGGGTCACTGTGCACAAAAGGACAGGGTGCTTCTAACCTGATGTGACCCCACATCACAGAGCAGCAAGGAGGTTAGAAACATCAGGGTCAGTGTGGTAACACCTTCCTCCAGGTAACAAGGAAGTCTGGCCTCTTAGGCAAAATGCGGCTTAGTCCAACCTTACGTGGCCTGGGCCTGGAAAGAATTCCTTCTACATCTTCATGGGGAGGTGTGGGTCACGATCAGGGTGGCTGCTCTTAGGTCTCCCTTAGAACTCCCTCAGCATGGGGCGCCTTGGGGCTTAGGTCATGATCTTGGGGTCCTGGGATTGAGCCCCACATTGGGCCCCGCACTCAGCATGGAGTCTGCTTGAGAGTCTCTCTGTCCCTCTGCCCCTAGCCCCATTCGCACACACACTCTCTAAAAAACAAGTAAATAAATCTTAAAAAAAAAAAAGAGTCCCTCCCCCTTTCGAGGTGGGGAGCCTCACAGTGACCAAGGGAACTCACCCCATGGACTCATTCATTCCTTTATGGGACGAGTGTTCAATCCTGCCATTCCAGGGGTCACAGGACTACTCGACGACTGTGGAATCAGCACCACCCCAGGTGTGTTCCCCGCCCAGGGCCTTTATGGGCTCCGCTCAGATGACAGCAAGTCTCCCTCCCTCATTCCTTCAAGTTTTCCCTCAGCTCCTACTTCCTGACTTCTACTTGCTACTGCAAGCAGCTCACCGCCCACCGCACTCACAGTCTCCCTCCCCTGCTCCTGTTCTGCCCCGTTCCACAACTTACCACTTCTAACACCCTGCATCACCTCCTCGTTAATCCCCCCGCTTGCCACAATCTGATCTCCATGACAGCGGGATCTTTCTGTTTCACTCCTTGAATCACGGACGCACAAGGCAGTTTTCAATAAATATTTGTTGAATGAATGAAAGAAAGCATTGAAACCAATCCACTACTAGGGCCTCAAACGACAGCCCAGGGACGGGCACCTGAGGCAAACACTCCCGACAGAACCGGCCCATACTGGATAGTTGTCCAACCAACCCCATCAGACTTGGAGCAGTTGAAGGGAAGAACGGAGACAAACAGACCCAAACTGTCTAAACACTAGGGAGCAGCCCTGTGGTATCCTCAGGATGTCTCGGGCTCTGCGGATAGGACTGTTCGGGGAAGCTGTCGAGAAAACACGACTGCCAAGTGACCCATGAGCTGGACCCTGACCACTGGAAGCTCCTCACCCCCTCCTCTGTCCCTGGAATGTGAGTTCCACTTGCCTGCCCCACTCCGGGGAGCCACCCCAAGGCCAGGGACAGTGACGGGGGGACACCACCATCTGGACAGTACACGTGACTGAAGCTGGTAAGGCCTCTGTATAAACTTTCACATTTGGCAGGTGGGTTGGAGATCTACTCACGTTGCTGCCACCCCGGAAGAGCCTCCCGTGGAAGCCTCCTTTGCTTATTAAAACCACCACCTACCCGCTGTCTTCAGTCTCTCCCTGCCCCCCACACGAGGGGGCTGGTTTCAGATCACACCTGGGAAGCTCCCAAGGAGCCTGCGCACCAACAGATCTCCTCCTTGCAACCAGAGAGCCCAGAGAGATCAGCCTCCAGCCCTCCTCTTTTTACCGAAACATCCAGCTCTTTCTCCCACATCTGATTACTGTCCCTCACGCACCTGAACAGGAGCCTCTGCGGACTCCTCTCTTGTTAGACCATGTTCTCCAGCTCCTTTTAGCTGGGGGATGACAACAGGTTTGGAAAACAGAAATGCGTCTTCAGAGAAGAAACAGGCCACAAGTGGGATCAGCATTGCCCTTCTGCCCAAACTTCACACTTACATTTGAAATGTACAAGAGAACTGGGTAAATATAAAAACAAAGACGTTTCTCACCTTCTAATGACGACCATTTATACGGCCGCCCGTGACTCACAAGCACTGTCACCTATGGTATCAAACTATGCACCACAAAACCCCCTGATGTTATCAGCCCACCTCCTGAAAGAGGTGAACAGCAAATAAAAGGTAGACAGACTCTGTACGTATGTAGAGAAAGTCTGGAAAATACACAGCAATTTGACAAGAGTGGTTACTCCTGGGGAATAAAATTTGGAGAACTTTCATGTTTTACTACATAAACTTCTATATTATTTGGATTTTTTTTTTTACCATCAGCAGTTCTGAAAGAAACTCAAACTCAGTGATACAAAGTAACCTTAAATGTTGCTTAGTTAAGGGCGCCTGGGTGGCTCAGTTGGTTAAGCGACTGCCTTCAGCTCAGGTCATGATCCTGGAGTTCCGGGATCGAGTCCCGCATCGGGCTCCCTGCTCAGCGGGGGGTCTGCTTCTCCCTCTGATCCCCTTCCCTCTCGTGCTCTCTGTCTCTCATTCTCTCTCTCTCAAATAAATAAATAAAATCTTAAAAAAAAAAAAATGTTGCTTAGTTAAAAAAGAAAAATTGAAGGGGCGCCTGGGTGGCTCAGTTGTTAAGCGTCTGCCTTCAGCTCAGGTCATGATCCCGGGGTCCTGGGATCGAGCCCCGCGTCGGGCTCCCTGCTTGGTGGGAGGCCTGCTTCTCCCTCTCCCACTCCCCCTGCTTGTGTTCCCTCTCTCGCTGTGTCTGTCAAATAAATAAAATCTTTAAAAAAAAAAATTAAAGAGCTGGAACTTGGATTTAGTCCTTTTAACCTCAAACACTTACTATGTTGCTTTGCAAAACTGGCTTTTCCTGAAGACACATACCTGCAGTGATAGTCCCATTAAGAGAACTCTGATTTCTAGACGCCCTCAGGATACTCTCCTGCGGCCACAGGAAATGCTTAATGGATGACTGGATGGAAGGAGGGAGCAATGGACAGACAGGAGGAAGGACTGGCTCAGATGTGCTTCCTGAAAGAAGGGGTTCCCAGTAGGGTTCTAGATGCAGTTTGGAAGGCAGAAGAAAGGAAAAGATGGCTGGAAAATAAAAAGTTCAAGTTCGCAGGAAGACGAGGAAGAAACGAACAGATTGCAAAGATGTTCATGAAGGAGGAAAATGAAACCAAAGGACTTTTTTAAAGACATATTTATTGAGAGTGCACGAGTGTGGGGAGGGGCAGAGAGAGAGAGACAGAAAATCTCCAGCAGACTCCCCGCTGAGTATGAAGCCCCGAGATCATGACCTGAGCGGAAATCAAGAATTGGACGCTTAATGGACTGAGACACCCAGGGGCCCAGAAACCAAAGGACTTTTAATCTGATGAGGTCACAGAAGCTAGAGGAAGGTCTGTAGAGCAACAGAGGTCACTCAAAAATATCTTTTTAATTTAAGTCAAGAGCTGTGTTCCAAGTGGCAGAAACCCAGGATAACCATATGATTGCTAGGGCAGATGGAATAAACACAGGCAGGAGGCAGAGCAGCAAGGGAAGTCCGGCTTCAATCCACATGGGGCTGGTGTGAGAACACCGACTATTAGATGGCTAACCATCAGTAAGAGGTGACGAGGTCTGGTGTGAGAAATCAGACGGAAGCTGGGCCACCTGTGGCAGGGACAGCCAGGACAGGAAGGCAGCCGGCTCGGCCCCATGTGCCCGGGACGGCACCCACCACGACGTCACCCGCCAGGAAGGGGCAGAGGCTGGTTCCACCAGACTCCCCCATCCAGTCTGCCACCTACTGAGTGCGCTCACAGATTTGCCCTGCGAACATTGGCCAGACTGGCTAAGGCGACCCTGAGGGACAGCTTGCCAAGTGCTTTCCGGTCAGCTGTTCGTGTTCAGTGCTCACAACCACCTTCTGTGGTGCACACTTGCTCGACTGAATTGTGTCATCTCTCTTCTGCTCAGTCACACGTTGAAGCCCTGACTGTATTTAGAAATAGGGCCTTTTAGGAAAGTAATTCAGATAATTAAGAGTGGGGCCCTAATGCAATAGGACTGATGTCCTTATAAGGGGAGGAGACACCAGAGCTTTCTCTCTCTCCCTTCCTCCATCTCTCTTTCCCCCACCCCAATAAGCACGTGCACAGAGAAAGGCACGTGTGAGAACAAAGTAAGAAGGTGGCCGTGAGCAAGCCAGGAAGACAGGTCTCACCAACAACCCACCCTGCAGGCACCTTGATCTTGGACATCCAGCCTCCAGAACAGTGAGAAGATAAATGTCTGTTGTGTAAGCCCCTCAGTGTGTGCTAGTTCTTTTATGAGAGCCCGAGCAGACTAAGGCAATACTATGATCAACCCCATTCTGGAGATGAGGGAACTGAGAGCAAATGGTTAAGTCACCTGCCCACGTACAAGCAGCTTCCAGAGGCAAAGCCATGATCTGACCCTATCACACCGATTCTCTAAAGCTGCTCCCCACAGTGATTCCTGGAAGTCTCCCTGAGGTGCCATGTGCCAGGAGACCAGAGAGCCTCCAGGATGGGACTCGGGGGGGGAGCCTGAGCGTGGGGCAAAGGGACACAGTGAGCACACTGTGCACTTGGAAACACGGAGCATTCCTGTCACCTGGCAAAGGGACTCCTGATCCCCTGGCTCCCCAGGTCTGGGCTTTTTATTTGTCTCATATGTTCAGCACCAGAAAAATCCTGTCCCTCACCTGTCTCTCCAATAGGGTGTGGCTGCTGAGCAGTGTCATGGGTGAGCTGGGGTTCCTCAGGCCAGGACTGGAGCCTCGGTCATGTCTGTGCTCCCAGAGGCACTGTCTCTTCAGAGAGGACTTCTTGCCCCTGCGTGTGGGCTACCACCTGGAAACAAAGAGATGAGATTTGACTTCTGAAGAGAAAACTGTCTAAAGAACACTTCCCAGAAAGAAGCAGGAAGCAGGATTAGAGTTAGTCAAGGGGGTATAAAACAAAGGATTCAAGGGTCACGCATACATACTTTTTCCTGGCAAATCTCCCTTCCTACCTCATGTTGAGGTTCATCGAGCTCTCTCTCCAGATCCTCCAGCAAAATCACAGCCTCCTCCCTGCTCTCTGGACAGTGCTCCCGCACCCAGGCCTGCAGCTCCTCGGGCAGGATGGTCAGGAACTGCTCCAGCACCAGCAGCTCCACGATCTGCTCCTTTGTGCTCACATGTGGCCTCAACCACTGGCGGCAAAGCTCCTGGAGTCGGGTGAAGGCCTCCCTGGGTCCAGGGGTCTCCTGGTAGCACAGCTGTCAAAAGCGCCTTCGGAAAATTTCCCTTGCCAGGGGATTACTATGTTTCAGCCTGGATTCCTGCACTTGGAGGCGACTTTCCGTCTCCATTTCCACTGTCAGAAGTTCTTCCCAAACCTCAGGAGCTTGCACATCCAGGGGTAAAACCTCCTTTGAGTCTGCATTCATCTTGTCCTTGAAGAGTTTAAAAAGCACCCTCCAGCTGGAGCTACGTTTTAGAAACACCTTTGAAGATTCCCTCCTACGCAGTAAAAATCATCGTTTACATAGAAAAATGGCAATAGCTAATGATAGGCACTGATTAAAAAACAACTGTGACAGGTCCCAAGGCTCTTCACTGAAAGTAAAGTCACTTGGGGACCAAAGGATGGGAAGAATGGGAAATATAAGGTCGTAATGTGCAAAAAGGATATACTTTCAAGTCACTCAGAACTGGATTTTATTCCAGCTCTAACATTTACTAATTGTGTGATCTTCAGCCAACTTCTTATCTTCTTCTTTCAATCTCAGTCTCTGGATGTGAAGAAATAGCAATACAAATACCTTACAGCGCTCATGGAGAAATTAGGGGCCACACAGTTCACTCAGCATGGTTAAAAAGCTCAGACTCATTACGTAAAAGTGAAATTAGACAAAGAAGAGACAGAAACTGTTCTTGTCTCTGATTAATGAATGAACTTTCTTCCCTGGGGCTCATGCTTTCCATACCGGACCACAGTTAATGTTCACGTGACCCTCTGAGGTTTGATAACAACCGCTACTTCAGGAGATAAGAAAGGGATGTCAGGGGAAGTTCGGCAGGTTGCCTAGGTCAGGTTCTTGATGAGGACAGTCCTTAGAATCCACAGACACCCAGGCAGTGCCTGCGACCCAGGAGGCCCGTACGTCTGCACAACGTCAGGACGTGCAGCCCTGAAGCTGAATTCCCGCGGCACAGGCGCTGTGGTGGACACGCAGGGAGTGGGCACCCGGGCACGGGGCTTGGTGACAGGACAGGGAGCCCCGGCGCACGCATCCCCAACAGGCTCCCCGGGGTGCGCGCACGCCAGGGCTCCAGGACCCTGCAGCCGAAAGCCAGTCCGCTCACAGCCCCTTAACCCGTCTCAGAGCCAAAAGCTGAGGGCCTGAACTCTGTGCTTGCCTTCCCCGTCCCCTGTCAGACTCCAGTCCGACCTGCGGCCGCTACTCCCGGGGGCGGCCCTCCAGCCTCGCCGTCCTCCCAGGCCCTGCCCGCGCGATGTCCCCGAGCCGGGACGACACGCCCTCCGCGGGCGGAGGCTTACCTTCCACGGCCCTCTCCCAGCCACGCCCGCCCGCCCGCCCCGAGGTCCCGGCGCCGACTCACGGGCGCGGAACGAGGCCCGGAGGCGGAGGGTCCCGGCGCGGCGGCGGCGGGGGCGCGCCAGCCGGAACAATGCGCCGCAGCGAGGAGGCCGCCCGCCGCGCGGGGGCGCTCGGGGCGGGAGTACTTCCGGGCCGCTCTAGGATCCCGCGTCTCATCTCCCGCCTCCCGCGGCGGAGCACGTGGTTGGAATTTCGCGCACAGGGAACACGTTTAAGGGGAAGAAACGCGTGCAGCCTCGGCCGTTAACTTGAAAATGCTTATTTTTAAAAAAATTACCTATGACTTTTTAAAATTCTCAGGCAATGCCAAAATTAATAAAGCAAAAGGTGAAATCCCATCCTATCCCTCCTTAGTCCCACTTCCCTGGGGTGGCCCAGTGGCCAGGGGTGAGCTGGGGATTCGCGCGTGTAATTCCCATCTCTGTCTCACACCTAGATAGACAGGCATGAAGCTATTTGACATTTAGCTTTTTCTCCACTTATTTTAACGTTTTCATTTCATGTACCTCAGACCTCTTTATTGCGCATGTAGGTCTAACTCCTTTGGTGGCTGCATAATAGTACATCAAGCACATGTACCGCAGTTTATTTGTCCGGGCCCTAGGTATTGGTAGACTTTCCTCCTTCCTTCCCTCCTTCCTTCTGCTTTCCTTCTTTGCTCCTTTGCTCCTCTCCTTCCTTCATTTTTTGCTACAGAAGTCTCTTGGATTTTTAGCGGGAATCCAAAATCAACTAAATTAGCTTTATTGGTACAAAAGAGCGTAATTAGTACTGTTAGTCATCCATCAGTTTTATCATGCCAACCAGAATGATGGTATTGCATAAATTATGTTTGTTTTGTTTTTAACAGAACCTCATTATTTATTTTATCACAGCAGTAGGAAAGTATCTTACATGTTAATGTAAATTCTTTGATGCAGCGTTTTAACTCCAAAACCATAGCTTTGTAAATTCCTGTGATTGTTTTACTCAAACTAGCCATCTGAGGGCATTAAATAAGGTCAGGTTTCATCCTTTATTTTAACTTCTTCTAAATATCCAGTAAGTGTATAATCTACCAGCATGAAGAAAATATGCTCAAAATCCTGATCACTTTCTTCAACACACCCCCAAAGCCCTCAGTACAAACCTTCCCAACAAACTATATAATGACTGTAAATTTTCAGCTTTTCTTTAACTGGAATACCATTCAAATACGTTATTCTCTTGCATTTTGGATGCCCGCCTGTGACAAGTAAACCGTTTCTATTCGCATGAAACTCTCAAATGTGTCACTGATAGTTGATTAGGCTCTCTAACTGGATCATGTGTGCTCATTAAGCAGGTCAACTATAGCACTCAGGCAGCCTCCACCCTAGGATCAAGTGGATAGTGCATTGGATTTCCCTGCAGTTAAACAGCTCTGAGAAAGACTGGCTCCCACTTGTCTGTTTGGAGGGAGATTCCCCTATAGCAATAGCAGTACTTGATGATTGTCTTGGGACAGAAGGGATTACTTTTTACTTAGAATTGGGAATCTCTACTGAAAATACTTAAAACACCACTCAGCTCAGACTAGAAGAAATGCTGACTACAAGACTAACTATAAAGATTGAGTGTTACTTGAATCTGGAAACAGGTATACTGGGATATTGACTCTTCTGCAAGTTATGTCATAAGCTTAAAAAATATGAAGGAGGAGGAGGAGGAAGGGGAGGTGGAGGAGGAGAAGAAAAGGGAGAAACAAAAGGAGAAGAAGGACAGAAGGAGAAGAATTAGAGAATTGTTAACAAAGAGATTGAGGGAACTAGCTTGTATGTGGATAGACCCAAGTCTAAAAATACCTATGTCCCATATGAATCTTCATTAACCCAAGATAGTTTCAGTAAGTGGGCAAGCTGATCTGCCCTATGGATGTCACCGACCAATTCTAAACCCCAAGTATGATGTAATACCCCAGTGGGAACAGCAGTCACCTGGTGGCAATTACATTACATTGGACCCTCTCTATGATAGAGAGAACAAAACATTGCTTCAAAGTAATAGACACTTGTTTTGAATTTCGATTGGCTTTCCATGCCTACCACGCTATCAGTATTGATTGGATGAAAGTCCCACTCACACCAGCCCTAACTTAGTTGGGCATTAAAATGAAATGTCCCCCCCCCACCCCAATCTGTACTTTCAACTGGGTTCCTAAAATAATCTTTCTGTCCTTTAGTGATATCTTGGGCAGATCCCATAGCTTTCTGGTCAATTTTAAGTATCAAAGATCCCATTCAGTTTATTTTTAATTTGAAAATTTATTACCTATTGAATAAGTTATATAGCCACAGATTCAAAATTTTACAAAAAGTTCAAAAGGGCATACGTTGAAAAATCTCCCTCTGATTTTTCTCTTCTGTTGAGTTTGATAATGATATTGTAGTTCCATAGGAAAATGTCCTTATTTTTTAGATGAATAGTGAAGTATTCAAGAGTGTTATGTGTAATGTCTATAATTTACCTCGAAATACTTCAGCAGAGATAGAAACAGCAAATATGGCAAAATGAACAATTATAAATGTAGGTGAGTACATGGTGTTCATTATATATTACACATAAACCTTTGCGAGTAACTGGGTTTCTGAATTCAGATTTTCTTAACACTAACGAATTTCAATCCACTTCAAGATATGCCCCAGATGACCGGTGCGTTGGGACGCAGCACCCCCAACGGCTTCTCCTGCGCCCATACGGACAGCCACGTGCCCAGCCCCAGAGCCAGGGTCACCACGCTGTCCAATCCTGTGGCCGTCTTGGCCTCCAGACGGACCACGCCCAGAGGTAAATGGGGCAGCTCGCAATGGGTGAGCCCGCAATGACGTGGGCAGTGACAGTCCTACCTTCACCCTCTCCCTGGCCAACGCCCCCAGCGCGCGAGCCCCCCCCCCCACACACACACTACAGGGCTTTCTGCGCCCCAGCGTGCAGCCCTCTACATCACTGAGGACAAAGCCCATCTCAAGGGTGTGCAGCACTGGGAGCTGGTGCCCATCGAGGTGTTGGAGGCGTGGCAAGTGAAGACCAGCTTCAAAAGGCTGCTGAAGGCTTGTTTCCAGGCTGTCGGGCCGCAGAGTCGGGCCCCGCCTCCTTCCCCGCACTCGCTGCAGGACTGAGGGGATCCAGATCCACAAGCCGCCGCGGGTGTAGGTGGTGGTGGAGCTCCTGATCTCAGGCTCCTCCGTCCTGCTGAGCCTGGTGGACGGCTGGGACATCGGCACCCAGCTGCTGGCCCTGGCGCGGCTGTTCTCGGACCCCCTCCACCACACTCAGGGCGGCTTCCGTCCGCTGGTAGAGGAGGAGCGGCTTCAGCCACCGCCGGGCGCGCACGCCGGCCCCGCAGAGCAGCGGCTCCACACCCGGGTCCTGCAGTTCCTGGACTGCGTGCTCAGGTCCCCCTGCAGGTCCCCTTGGAGTTCGCGTTCAACCCCTCCCACCTCAAGTTCCCTGGCTACTCCCGCGCATCCCGCCGCCTCCGGACCTTCCTGCCAGACTGGGACTGGGAGCGCCCGGGGCCGGGGCTGCTGCCCCAGGATAAGGGGGAGCGCAGGGTCAGCAGGCGTGCGGGCCGGTGTGGGATTGCGTGCACGAGCCGAGCAGGAGGACGCGCGTGTTGCACCACTCCGCACCCGATGACACGGAGGGCTGGCGGCCCTCCAGCAACGGGTCCAGCCTAAAGGTGTGGGATTTCCACACCGAGGAGACACTGGCCGGGAGGACTCCCCTATGCCTGGGAGCTGGCCCAGCCTCCCCCCACCCCGAGGCCCCAGAGGAGGATGGGGGTACTCCCCAGAGCAGGCGCCGCGTGGTGGGGCCCTGCTAGGACAGCGGCCCCAGCCCCGCCTGACGCCACCCCACGCCCGCCCGAGGAGCCGCCGCGGCTGGAGACCGAGCTGCGCCGACCCCTGGGATGGGGGAGGGGGCGGCGGGGGGGGAAGGCCACACAGCGTCTGGAGGCCGGGCAGACGGACGTGGCTCCCCCAGCTCCCTGCTGGTGTCTAGTGTGCCCGCCACCGCCGCTCGCTAGGTGCGCACCTCCAGGAGGCCCGTGGGCTCCACTCCGAGCCTCAGCCCGGAAGCGCCCAGAATCGCGGCCCAACCGCGGCGCCTTCCCGCCGCAGCAGCACGGCTCCAGACAGCCGAGAGTGACACAGGTCCTACAGGGCGCCCCGTCCAAGAAGGGGGCCTTCGTGCTGGCCAAGCCCGAGCACCCGCTGCGCCGCGGTGACCACCGTGTGGCCACGGAGTGCAAGGGTGCCAGCGACCTGGCACCGCCACCAAGGGCTCCCCAAGACCGTGGGCAAGGAGGCCTCTGTGACGTGAAGACCGCGCGCCGCGTTTACAACCTCTGAGCCCAGCAGTGGGTGGACCAGATCCAGAGCGGCCTCTCAGACGCCCGAGCCCGCCCTGCTCCGGCTGCTCTGCGTCTAGTGGTTGGAGACCACTGGGGTGGCCCCCGCTCGCATGTCTACAGCCCCCACCCTCGGCAGGATGGAGGCCCGCTCCCACCATGCGGCCGGCTCTAACTTATTTTGGGGTTTTGGGTGCGCGTCGGCCGGGAGGCGGCGGGGTGTCCCCGCCGTGGGCCGGTCAATAGGCCACCTGCGCCCAGGCCCTGGGGTGGGGGTGGGGGGGGTAGTGCAGGCCCACCGCGCAGGCCACCGGTTCCCAGAGCTAGTCTCTAAAAACAGAACAATAACAGAGATTTGCCCCAGATGAAGATGAAGATTTACCAGTTTTAAGAGTTTTCAGAATTTCTTTAAAAAAAATTTAAAAAAAAAGGGGGGGGGCGCCTGGGTGGCTCAGATGGTTGGGCGTCTGCCTTCGGCTCAGGTCATGATCCCGGGGTCCTGGGATCGAGCCCCGCATCAAGCCCCGCATCGGGCTCCTGGCTCAGCGGGGAGCCTGCTTCTCCCTCTCCCTCTGCCTCTCTCCCTGCTCATGCTTTCTATCTCTCTCTCTCTCTCTATCTCTGTCTCAAGTGAATAAATAAGATCTTAAAAAAAAAATTTAAAAAAAAAGTTCTCAGAATTTTATGGATTTTTGAAACTGGATAAGGGATCGTGGATATGTACTAGTCTTTCTCTTTCTCTGTCTCTCTCTTTATATATTTAAACATTTTCAAAACAAAAATTTTTAATTAAAAATCTTCATCTTACTCCTACCCCCAAGCCACCTAATTTCATTCCCTAGAAACAGTCAAAACCTTTGATTTCTTATGTAGACTTTTGGAGATATTTTATGCATGAAGAAGCGTGTATTTATACATACCTTCTCCCTATTATTGTCACGAATAGTAGAAAATGACGCCTACAGTTCCCTATTCTGTTTGTTTAATTTAACAACAAATCTTGGAGATTTTCTCAGAGCTGGACACACAGATCTCCCTTTTTATTTTTGACAGTTGCAAAATATTCCATTACACAGATTTATTTACCTAGTCTTCTACTGATGAGCAATTAAGCTATTTCCAAATATTTTCTATTTATAAACAATGATGAACTAAATAGTATCCTACATCTTACACATGTTAGTAAATCTCTAGGATAAATTCCTAAAAGTAGAATTGCTGAGCCAAAGAATATATGCATTTATGAAATTAATATACACTACTAAATTGCTCTCCAAAGTAGTTATAAAATACACTTGAAACTAATATAACTATGTTAACTACACCAGAATTAAAATTTTTTAAATTTTAATAAATAAAAAGAAGTAGTTATACAAATCTACAACTCTAGGGTGCCTGGGTGGCTCAGTCAGTTGAGTGCCCACCTCTTGGTTTCAGCTCAGGTCATGATCTCAAGGTCATGAGATTCAAGCCCCGAGGTGGAGCCCTGAGTCTGGCTCCCGAGATTGGGGAGTCTGCTTGAGATTCTCTCCCTCTGCCCCTCCTGCCCCCCCTCGCACTCTCTCTCTCAAATAAATAAATACTTTAAAAAATTTTTTCAACTCTCTAACAATATCTAAAAGTGATGCCACCCCAAATCTTCACCAAATTTTTTGATTTTTGCCAACCTGATAGGCAAAAAATAGTATATCATTAATATTAGTATTAATTAGTACTAATTAGTTTCTTTAAATATGAAAAAAGATTAATAAATTAATATTTATGTACAATTCCTTTCTGTTCACATCCTTTCCCTTTTTTCCTATTTGTGATGGTCTTTCTCTTGACTTGTATAATCACAATCATCATATGTTAGGGAAATTAGTCCTTTGTGATAATTTGGAATTTTTTCATTTGACTTTCTTTATGGTGGCTTTAGTTAGGTATACAGAAATTTTTAATTTTTTAGTTAAATTTACTAATCTTGTATGCTTTCTGTGATAAGAAGGCCTCCCTTGTGCCAAAACTGTAAGGGAAAATTCTCATGTAGTTTCTTCTAGTACTTTTATGGTTTTATTTTTTTCCTAAAATTTTGAACCACCTGGAACTGATACAGTTGTAAGATGTGAGGTGTGGATTACACTTTTTTTTTTTTTCAGTTATTTACCCAGATGTCCCAGGACCTTTTCTTTTAAAGTTTTTATTTATTTATTTGACAGAGAGCACAGGCAGGGGGAGCAGGAGAGGGAGAAGCAGGCTCCCCCCTGAGCAGGGAGCCCCAATGCAGGGCTCGCGATCCCAGGACTCGATCCCCGGACTCAATCCCAGGACCCTGAGATCATGACCTGAGCCTAAGGCAGACGCTTAACAAACTGAGCCAACCATGCGCCCCATAGTACCATTTCTTGAATGAGCCATCATTTCTCCACTAACTTGAAATGCCATATTAATCAAATGCTTAAATATTTGGGCCTACTTCTGGATTTTTCTATCCTGTTTATACTACAATGTTTTATTCATTGTAGCTTGTAATATGTTTTAAAATCCCAAAGGCCTATGTTTTCCTTGTTATTCTTTTCTGAATTTTCTTGGCTACTAATGCTTGTTTACTTTTCACATAAACTTGAGAAGAAATTTATTGAGTGTGAAAACAAAATTCTCTGTTAATTTTTATTAGTATTATATGAAATACCTAGACTAACATGTAGAGAAAATTGATATTCCTCTTTCTCCATATCTTGGGTCAGTCAACAATATTTAAAATTTTCTTATCATTGATCTTGTAATTTCTTCTTAAATTTATATCTCAATGTTTTATGTTTTGCTGCTACTGTAAATGGGTGTCTTTTCTTCCATTGTGTGTGTGTAGACAATTGATTTTTCTTGTTTATTTTTATAAATATATTTAATTTTATAAGCATATCCTGGGATACCATCATAAATCTAATATGATGATAATTTTAACTACCTTCCAATTTACTTATTTCTCTTGTTAAATGCATTGTTTAGGGGCTCCTGGCTGGCTCATTCCATAGAGCATGTGACTCTTGATCTTGGGGTTGTAATTTCGAGCCCCACACTGGGTGGAGAGATTACTTTAAAAAAATGCATTGTCTAGTTTCTCCAGAACAATATAAAATAATGGTAGTGAGAATGGACATTTTTCTAACATATTTTTAACTTTAAAGGAAAGGCATCTAATATTTATCTGAAAAGCAGAATGATTGTTGATGTAAGTTAGGTATGTTTCATTATGTTAAGGAACCACCTATTCTTTTTTACTAAAATTTTAATATCAAAAATGTATATTAATATAATAAGATGGCTTTTCCACATCTATTTAAATGACTATATGCTGTTTTTCCTTAGATATGTTAATATGGTGAATTATATTTAAAGATTTCTTAATATATTTTTTAAAGATTTTATTTATTTATTTGGGATAGAGAGAGAGCATGAGCAGGGGGAGCAGCAGAGGGAGAGGGAGAAGGAGGCTCCCCACTGAGCAGAGAGCCCGATGTGGGGCTCGAGGTGGGGCTCAATCCCAGGACCCTGAGATCATGACAGGAGCCAAAGGCAGATGCTTAACCAACTGAAACACCCAGGTGCCCCTAAAGATTTCTTAATATTAAACAATTTTAAGCTCATCATCATTTTGCCATAGTTAATTATTTACTCCTTTAATGTGCTTCTGGATTCTGTTTACTCCTATTTAGGATTAAGTATAAATGAGAATCAGATGGCTTTCTCATTGGTAATCAACTTTGAGCTTCCAGATTAATATTTGTATTGTTTCCCCCCCAGAATCGACTATTCCCTTCTTTTTCTATGTTCTGGAACAGTTTTAAATGCATTGGAATTATTTGTTCTGTAAATGGTTGGTTAAAATTCACCCTTGAAACTGTTTTGTCTGGTATTTGAGGGGGGGGGGGTAGTTGACAACTTTTATGCCTTCCGTTGTAAATGGTTTGTTTGGATTTTCTGTTCTCTAAGTAAACTCTAGGCCCAGCGTAAGGCTTGAACTCACAACCCTGAGATCAAGAGCCACAGGCTCTACCGACTGAGCCTGCCAGGTGCACCCGGACTTTCTATTTCTTCTAAGGTTATTGTGGGATGCTATACTTTCTAGACATACACTGCAACAATGTTCTCAAATTATTTTTGCGTAGCGTTGAATGAAGTGTCCCTTTTAGTTTCACTTATATCTGCGGTTGCAAACATTCCTACCGCCACCGCTGTGACCGGCGACCGCGAGCCTGGTGGGCAGTCACCCCTGAGGGTAGCAGAGCCCAGAGTCCAGGCTGAGCGCAGGGCGACGCGTCTCCCCCCGAACTCACCACCTGCGCGCCCTGGCAGCCTGGGCGGCCAAAGGTCAGCGGAGCTCGAGGTGCAGGAAGGTGAAGAACCCTAGGAACTGGACTTGGGGCGGAAAACGAAAGTCTGAGAGTGCCAGGCGGGGCCCGGCCCCCTGCGGCTCGACAGAGCGCAACGCCTACCAGGTGGGGAGGGGGGTATTTACTAAGTAGATCTTCTTGCCCACTCTGTGCTTCTTCCTGGTTTGGACTCACGGATTCCTAATTTCGACCTTTCTGATTCAGAACATCTTCAGCCTGGAAGGACCTGGGAACTCATCCAGCAAAGACTGGCAGCCAGTACCCGAGTTGCTCTTTGCTCCGAGATCCCAGCCCCCCACTTTAGTGTCCTGCCTTGAGGTTCCTGAATGGTCGCCGGGGGGAGAATCCCCGAAATCATGAATTCTGAGAGTCTTTCTTCACATCCTTAAAGGGGTGACCCCAAACGGTTGAAAATCCCTGGGTCTGCAGTGGGAAGGGTCTCCCCATTCCTTTGCCCAGCCACTACTAACATGTCCTCCCCACCCACCACCCCCCCCCCCCCCCCCCCGTGCCACTTAGCGCCCCCTTCGCACTTCCACCAGTCAAAAGGACAAGTCCTTTGCAGTCAGGGATTATACCTCTTCATACTTTCTTAAAAAAAAAAAAAAAGGATTTTATTTATTTATTTGACAGAGAGCAGAGCACAAGCAGAGGGAGCAGCAGAGGGAGAGGGAGAAGCAGACTCCCCGCTGAGCTGGGACCCCCCATGCAGGGCTCCATTCCAGGGTCCTGGGATCATGAGATCATGACCTGAGCCGAAGGCAGATGCTGAACCGACTGAGCCACCCAGGTGCCCCCCGCCCCTTTTAATTCTTTCGTTTTCCACTCAGCTCGGTGTGGTGGGTGGTCAGCACAAACAGGAATTGAGTCCTGAGTCCTATGTGAATGACCATTGTTTATACAGATGGAATTTTTTTTTAATGTTAAAGCTTACATGCCCTCCACCAGTCATCCCCTTCAAACATTGCAACAGCAAATTCAGTAATAATTGAAAAGTCCTTGCACTCCCAAGTCAATTCTTTAAAAAAAAATCCATGCCAACAGTATGGGGTGTATTCCTCCAAGCTATTTATAAATGAATATATAATTTATGTGTACTTATAGAATTATATTTACAAAAATGGAAACTGCTATACATTAGTGTTCTGTGGTACTTTTTAGATGAGTTACTACTTACTTCATTCTTTTTTTTTTTTTTTTTACTTCATTCTTTTTGATGGTTATGTGGTAGTGTGATTAAGTGATGCACCAAATTTGTTAAATCAACCATCTACTAACCCTTTATTTCAAACACTACTATCTTGAGCATTCTTTGACAATTCTTGATGAGCATATGTAAGTATTTCTATAGGATAGAGTTTTAGAAGTGGAATTCTGAGTGATGATCTATTAAGATATAATTTGCATACAGTAAAATTTACCTTTTTTTTTTAAAGATTTTATTTATTTATTTGACAGAGAGAGACACAGCGAGAGAGGGAACACAAGCAGGGGGAGTGGAAGAGGGAGAAGCAGGCTCCCTGAAGAGCAGGGAGCCTGATGTGGGACTCGATCCCGGGACCTGGGATCATGACCTGAGCTGAAGGCAGTCGCTTAACCAACTGAGCCACCCAGGCGCCCTAAAATTTACCTTTTTATGTGCACAGTTGGGTGAGTTTGGACAAGCATGCATCATCCTATAAAGACCACTAGCTACAACCAAGACACACACCTCCAGTACCCCAGGATCCCCCTTGCTCCCCTTTTTTAAAGTAGGTTCCACGCTCAGCATGGGGCTCTAACTCACCACCCTGAAATCAAGACTTTAACCAGATCAAGAGTAAGACACTTAACCAATTGAGCCATCCAGGCACCCCACTCCTTGCTCCTTTATAATCAATCTTTCCTCCACCCCCAGCTCTGACAATCATTAATCTGATTTTTCACTCATACCTTTTGCCTTTTCTGGGATGGAATCATTCAGCATAAGCATTTGAGTCTGGTTTCTAGTTTCTTTCACTTAGCATACTACTTTTGAGATTAATTAATGTTGTAGTGTGTATTAGCGGTTTGTCCTTTGCATTGCTGAGTTAAAATTCCACTGCATGGATGTACCACAGTTTGCTTATCCATCTACCGGATGATGGACATTCGGGTTGTTTCCAGGTTTGGGTGATTATGAATAAAGCTGCTATACGCATTCACTTACAGATGGATATATGTTTTCATTTCTCTTGAGTAAATGCCTAGGAGGAAGATTGTTGGGTTGTCAAGTTTGTGTTTAACTTCATAAGAAACTGCCAAACTGATTTTTCCAAGTGACTGTACCATTTTGTATTCCCACTACAAGATATGAGAGTTCCATTTGCCCCACATCCTCATTGACATTTAGTATTGTTACTTAAAAGAAAAATTTTAGCGGCACCTGGGTGGCTCAGTTGGTTAAGTGTCTGCCTTTGGCTCAGGTCAAGATCACAGGGTCTTTGGATCTAGTCCCCCACTGGGCTCCAAGGAGCCTGCTTCTCCCTCTGCCTGCCACTCCCTCTCCTTTCTCTCTCTCTCACAAATAAATAAAATCTTTAAAAATAATTTTTTTATCCATTATAGTAAGAGTGTAGTGGTATTTCATTGTGGTTTTAATTGAATTTCCTCATATATTTATGATATTGAGATATTTTCAGGTGCTTATTTGCCATCTATATATTTTCTTTGCTGAGGTCTAAATTAAAATCGTTCCCCCATTTTAATGGAATATGGGATTTTTTTCCTATTGTGAATTGTATGAGTTCTTTACTTGGGCTACCAGCCTTTTTTTTTTTTTAATCAGATATGTGCTTTGCAAAATTTTCTCCCAGTCTGAGGCTTGTCCTTTCATTTGTATTAACAGTGCCTTTCAAAGAACAGAAGTTTTTGATTTTGATAAAATCCAAGTTATCTATTTTTCTTTTATAGTTTCTGTTTTATTCTAAAAATATTTACCAAACTCACATCCACAAAGATTTTCTCTTATGCTTTCTTTTAGAAATTTCAAAGTTTTAGGTTTTAGTTTTAGGTTTTATGTCTATGAGCCCTTGTGAGTTAATTTTTGTATATGGTGTGAAGTAAGAATGGAGATTCATCCTCCCCCTCCCCCCCCAGCTGGCTGTCCAAATGCTGCGTAACTGTTTGTTGAAAAGACTCTCCTTCTCCGTCTAGAGAATTCCCTGAATCACCTTGGCATCTTTGATGAACATCAGTTGACCATACATGTGTGACTCTACTTTTGAAGTCTGGTACCTATTTTTTAAATGGCGATAACGCGCCAGTTTGCCGCCACCTCTCCCCCCCCCCCCCCCCCCCCCCCCCCCCCCCCCCCCC